>NC_083766.1:57838982-57991482 GCF_963514075.1 Conger conger
CAGGGTCAGTACACGGTAGCAGATTCTCGGTGGGTCAGTGTTGGGTCGTTAAGCAGGGTCAGTACACGGAAGCAGATTCTCGGTGGGTCAGTGTTGGGTCGTTAGGCAGGGTCAGTACACGGTAGCAGATTCTCGGTGGGTCAGTGTTGGGTCGTTGGGCAGGGTCAGTACACAGAAGCAGATTCTCGGTGGGTCAGTGTTGGGTCGTTAGGCAGGGTCAGTACACAGAAGCAGATTCTCGGTGGGTCAGTGTTGGGTCGTTAGGCAGGGTCAGTACACGGTAGCAGATTCTCGGTGGGTCAGTGTTGGGTCGTTGGGCAGGGTCAGTACACAGAAGCAGATTCTCGGTGGGTCAGTGTTGGGTCGTTAGGCAGGGTCAGTACACAGAAGCAGATTCTCGGTGGGTCAGTGTTGGGTCGTTAGGCAGGGTCAGTACACAGAAGCGGATACTCGCTGGGTCTGGGTCTCAGACAGTGATCAAACAGGATTATCACACAGCACAGTAAATCCTCTCCTGCTCACACTCTCCGGGTGATTTCCCTTGCGGTGCTCTGCCAGGTCTGATTAACTATCACCCCTTCCTCACTCACACACCCTCCTCCCCTGCAGGAGTCCCACCACTCCTGCTGCTGGCCTCCCTGGCATGTCAGAAATTTACTAAACATATTGCAAAATTGCATGTACAATCGTGCAAAGGCAACATCTGAAATGACTTTAACTGCCCTGCCCGCAATAAAGCACCACATCCCACCCTGATCCCGTCATTCCCGACTGACGGCCGCTCTTTCCGCGGAACTTACGGACCTCTCCAGAATCGCGCCGTTGTGCCGGCGCCGCGGTCCTTGTGATCCCGGTCCAGTGTGGCCGGGATTAGAGCCCCCCCCTCTGGGGGAGCGAACCCTGACTCACGCACCCCCCCGAATCCTAATAAAACCATCTGGCACCTCCATAGGGTCCGTGTTCACTTCTTCGGCATGAAGTCATTGGGAAAAACGGCAGTGCACGGGAAATATTGAGAACGGAGCGGGAATGCACTGATCTCAGCTCCACCGCTGAAGCGGCCTGGCTGCGCTCCGTTATTCCTGGGAGCCGCTGTTGGGAAACATGTTCTGGATCTGCGGTCGGACCCGTCTGGTTAAATGGAGCTGTGGTGCATCGGGCCTTTGCACAAACCCGTTCCACATCTGTGGATTTCTCTTTTTGGAGCGCTTTCTGAAAGGCCTTTTTCTGCGTTTTAATAATAGCCTCCCTGTGTTTTGCGATAATAGTTCTGTAACACAAAACGCAATAAAACATATTGGAAAAATAAAACTCGAACACCTTTGAAAACTTTTTTACGTTTTATTGTTTGATTTTACTGGAACTTTCACCATTTTATTTCTTTCCACCTCTCTGTCTTCCCGACTTTCTCTTTCGTTCTCTCTCCTTGCTTGTGTGTGCATTTGTGTGTGTGTGCGTGTGTGTGTGAGAGAGAAAGCGAGAGAGTGAGTGGTGGGGGGAGGAGGGGGGTAAACCTGGCACTAACATGGTTAAATTCAGTTTTTACATGCATCCAGAAAGCTCTCCTCTCCATAAAATCCGGTGAGACTCTTCCTCTTGTGTGTGGCTGTATCAGAATCAGTGTGACATACCATGTCACACGCGTGACTTGATTTGATTACACGAGGCAGACGAATCGAGCAAAGCAGACCACTCTTTCATTAGGAACTTTATTACACCTACTTATTCATGTGATTATCTACTCAGCCAATTGTGTGGCAGCAGTGCAATGCATACATTCATGTAGGTACGGGTCAGGAGCTTCAGTTAAGATTCACATCAACCATCAGAATGGGGAAAAAATGTGATCCAAGTGACCGTGGAATGATTGTTTGTGGCAGACAGGGTGGTTTGAGTATCTCAGAAACTGCTGATCTCCTGGGATTTATAGACAGAGTTTGTGAAGAATGGTGCAAAAAACTTTAAAAATCCAGGGAGCAGCAGTTCTGCAGACCGCCTAGTTAATGAGAGACGTTAGAGGAGAATGTCCAGACTGGTCAAAGTTGACAGGAAGGTGACATTAACGCAAATAACCATACCTTACAACAGTGCTACACAGAAGACCATCTCTGAACACACAACACATCATAACTCTAAGTGGATAGGCTACAGTAGTAGAAGTTAAAAAAATAAGTCTAATAAATACCTAATAAAGTGCTCACTGGGTGTATATACATATATTTATCTAAGCAGGAAGCACACAGACATGGGAACCTGTGTTAATAGTCAGACAAGGCAGGAGAAAGCATCTCCGCTATGACAGCTGAAACAATGGATGATTCTCCTGAGCATGGTCACTGACTGCACTCACTCACCGCCAAAGCAGAACCGTTCTCAGACCGCATGAACCGAAGCGTTCCTTCTGCATCGGATCGTGGTTAACCTCAACCCATGCTTCAGAGGCAGAGAGATGACGAGCTGTATTAGTCCCTTCTGACCTACACGTATGACATTATATTACATTACATTACATTAATGGCATTTTGGCAGACGCTCTTATCCAGAGTGACGTACAGTTGATTAGACTAAGCAGGAGACAATCCTCCCCTGGAGCAATGCAGGGCTAAGGGCCTTGCTCAAGGGCCCAACGGCTGTGCGGATCTTATTGTGGCTACACCAGGATTAGAACCACCGACCTTGCGTGTCCCAGTCATTTACCTTAACCACTACGCTACAGGCCACAGACTGTCACCATAATGCCAAACAACATCCAATAAGAGACTGTTCATACGTACTGTATGTACACGCATCTGAGATTTGGTTTCCAAACATATGCTGCCTATTTATTTCATAAAACGACTTGAAACCACTAATTCTGTAAAACAGCTTGAAACCACTCATTTTGTAAAACCACTTGAAAACTGTTATGAATTACATCCACTTTCCTCAGCTCAAATGAGAAATGAGAACTCCATTTCTTTCTTTTCTGCATGACGGATAAAGTCTCTTGGTATATCCTTACTGAAGTAATCAAGCTAATTTCCGAAACGTCCCATTCGTGATATGATTTATAAAGAACGTAACCATGTACAGTTCATTTTCTAAGTTGTCATTTCATTTTAAGCATATCTCTTTTTCCGAGAGAGAGAGAGAGAGAGAGAGAGAGAGAGAGAGAGAGAGAGAGAGAGAGATGGTATGCCATTTGCTCTGTTAGATCTTTTACTGGGACCGGAAAAGGTCACCTTTCCATAAAGTCTATCTGATCAAAGTCTCCGGCCTCGTGGGATGACAGTACTCTTATAAAGTCAGACAAATATAACTTCATGCAACCTCTGTCCTTCCTTCCCTGTCTCCCATAATTGATTTGGTCAGTTTTAGTCCTTCTTGTCATCCTCGGGATTAATGGTGTGCAAGCAAAGTCATTCCATTTGAGATATGAGAATTAATTCCATAACTGCCGACCAGTCAGTCCCAATAGCTCAATGCTGCCCTCTACAGGAGCTCTGTGGGAAGTGCGAGCGCTAGGGCTAGCGCAACAGCCTGCAGCTCCCTGTCCAATCAACGATTACTCACGGTCCACTGAGGTTTGGACGGTATACTGTGCCGCTGACGCTGAAATAAAGATGAGTTTGATTTGTTTATAGATGCGCTGTTCCAAGTTGGAGGCTTTTCCCCTTCAGTTTACCTGGCACCATTACCAAGTATGATGGTCTTCCATTATGACGTTTTGACAGCACAATAGTTGTACTTCCTTGGCACCATTCATTATTTCTATCTGTGTGAACAGGGACAATTCATTGAAAACAGACTGTACTTGCTTTTTTGGGGGGTGGGGATCCCTTCTTAAAACTGTCAAAACACGAAGCAGACTCCAACTCATAATTTATATACCCAGGTGCCAACAGATTATCTTCCTTTATCTGTGCCTAAGCCATAACTTTCATGCATTTTTTATCATCTGATTTGTTTTTTTGCAGGACGGCACAAGAAAGCAAAAGCAAGATATTCACCATGTAAAGAGGCAGCTGTTCCACGTTACGCGTTTTCCTCGGAGTTCTAATCACGCGCAGTTGTTCACCGCGAGTTGAAGAGGTTTACTGCACGGAGATGGTACAGTCACACCGCTTCAAGGGTTCGCCTCAAAGACGGGCATTTTCCTGGACACGGAATAAAAGAAAAGGTCCATTTCACAAGCCAATGCGCTGTGGTCCACACTATCCCACAACCCACCAGGGCCCCTGGTGTAAGAGAGGTCAGTTACCGGCCATAACTGACTTTCCTTTCCCATGTCAGTAGTGATACAGGGGTTAATGAGAGGGACACTCTAATAGGGGGGTAAATGGCTGGCGTTTATATAGCATCTTTATCTAAAGCGCTGTTCAATTGATGCTTCTCATTCGCCCATTCATACACACACTCACACACTCACGGCGATTGGCTGCCATGCAAATCACCAACCAGCTCGTCAGGAGCATTTGGGGGTTAGGTGTCTTGCTCAGGGACACTTCGACACAGCCCGGGCGGGGGATCGAACCGGCAACCCTCTGACTGCCAGACGACTGCTCTCACCGCCTGAGCCCATGCCCCTGAATGACAGGGGCCCTCAAAAGATATTAGAACATTGCATTTTCTGGGGTGGTGGGGCCCGATGTGAGATCTCTTCATGGGGCCCTGTTAGTGCCCCTGGGTAACGTACAAATGCTTACACATGTTCCGACTCATTACAAAATGGAGGCGGTGGGGAAAGGCAAACTTGGCAACCTGAAAATGCTTGATTGTGCTGCACAGTCTTTCGTTGTTACTGTTCTGTAATCATCCTTCAGTCTTTTGGAGAAAAACTACTGTACTATATTTTTTATTTTTTTTGTGAAGCATCTTAGTCACCAGTAATCATGAAAAAGATTCCTTGATCTTCTCTCTTTTTTAAAAGTACAAACATACTCAGGGGCGGCCTGTAGCGTAGTGGTTAAGGAACATGACTGGGAACCGCAAGGTCGGTGGTTCAATCCCGGTGTAGCCACAATAAGGTCCACACAGCCGTTGGGCCCTTGAGCAAAGCCCTTAACCCTGCTTAATCTCCTTGATAAGAGCATCTGCCAAATGCCATTAATGTAATGTAATGTATTCTATGCAGATACAGATCTCGTGCCTCCACAGTTATTAACATAACTCAAAACCATAGCTAAATGACATAAGGGTGAATAATACAATCAATGCAAAAATAAAGTTTCCACACAATACCACACAAAAACAAAAACATATATAAATATCCTGCCAACCGTCTAAAAATCTCAAACCCTAAACCGCTACCCT
The DNA here is from genome assembly GCF_963514075.1 of Conger conger. Lineage (NCBI taxonomy): Eukaryota > Metazoa > Chordata > Actinopteri > Anguilliformes > Congridae > Conger > Conger conger. The sequence goes on from NC_083766.1 coordinate 57,844,275, forward strand.
ACACATTACTTTTACATTACATTATTGGCATTTGGCAGACGCTCTTATCCAAAGTGACGTACAGTTGATTCGACTAAGCAGGAGACAATCCTCCCCTGGAGCAATGCAGGGTTAAGGGCCTTGCTCAAGGGCCCAACGGCTGTGCGGATCTTATTATCCCGGCTACCCCGGGATTAGAACCACGACCTTGCGTGTCCCAGTCATTTACCTTAACCACTACGCTACAGGCCGCCCCTCATTACATACGTTCCCTCCATCCCAGAAAGCCGTGTTCTTGTTTGAACAGTACCCACTCCCAGACTCCCAAACTTGTGCAGAGCTGCACACATCAGGCTCTGAGGCATATGCGGCTCCAGGGCGTTATGTCAGGAGGTGATGACTACTCATGTCCCTTCCCTGTCTGTCCCAATCCTGCGCTGAGAGAATCTTCCAGAAGGCTGTCACCGGGGGCAACACAAACGGCCCCAGAAATCCTGAGTTTGAAGCTTTTAAAAAAAATGTACACATTGTCTTCGTTAAAGAAATGAGTCACGACCGTAAGTGACTCATCTTCACTAATCTCAGCAGATCTCGTCTTTGCTCTCACTAAACAGAACAGAATGACTGCAGAGCATGTTTTATTCACATGTCCCCAGTAATCATTCAAATGACAGACGCTACAAGAACATTTGTTTCAATTTCAGAGAATTCAGAGAATGGGCTTCAAAGTTGTTTCCTATCGTTCAGGAAATGTGGTTTTTAACCTCATCTTCATGTTCCTGGACCACACGGGAATAATGTAATGTATTTGACCATTTAAAGTTCATTTTTTTGTCTTACAGGAGGTGGCAATAAAAGAAAAAAGAAGAAAGAAAGAGAACAGAATTACTTCTGTGCAAATAGCACTCCAACAACCCGCCGCACAAAGGACTTTACACATACATTAATGCATGCATAACATATGTGCACAGTTATAGTTCAGCCACTTAGCAGACACTTATGTCCACAGACATTTATACAGCGCACATACAATCCTTTATACAGCCGGATATTTACTGAGGCAGTTCAGTTGAAGTACCTTGTTCAGGGTTACCATAGCATCCTAGCTGAGAATTTAAGTTACAACCTTAGAGGAACAACCCCAGTCCCCTTCCCATTATACACTATATATATGGTTGGGGATATGCATACTTTTCATTCAACCTGAAGAAGATCCACTATGGGTCGAAACGTTATTTGATACTAATAAAGAATCACATCAGATTCTGGTGTTCAGGCTCTACTTGAAGTTTATTTTAAAATGTAAACAGTAAAAATGGATGGCATTTACATGGAAGCATCTCGACTCGCCTCATAATCGGCTTTTTCGGGCAGCCCTGATCAGTCCTCTGGCGAGCCCACACTGCGGAGATAACTCAAAGCCCAGAGATTAGGGAAACCCTCCCTGCCTCCAGGCCTCTCCTGTCTGAGTCTTAAACTTTCCCATGAGCGGGTCTTTCAGCTGGAGGCCAGGGCTCTGAAATGGAGCAGCCTGGCAGGTCAAAGGTGAGGCTGCCAAGTTCCTATCAGCTAACCAGCTGAAGCTGAAGCTGACAGAATTACATATCGGCCTGCAAATAGTGAGCATGATGTATCTTACCTGACCAATCCGGGAGGGGGTTGTGTAGCTCACCAACTCTGAATTGCACACTGTGACACCCTGTGTCCTTTTAACATGTTGGTGAATTATGTCTGTCTTCACAGCTGATTTGCTGTAGATTCACGACAGTGAATCCAAACATAATCATTCACTGTCATTCTCTAATATTTCCTCAGTGTCTGACCCCTGGCAATAATACGGGGAAAGGTTTGAGGGTGATGTTTATTTTATTTTTTATTTTGGGCAACTCACTTCAGCTTCCTAACTCGGTCCCACAATGCCCCCTAGCGGACGTTTGTTTTCCCAGCGATGAATGCTTTGTGTGGCAGATCAATGTGTTTTCAGAACGTTTCCTCGATGTTCTTCTCTCATCTTTATTTAACTAGGTCAACTGAGAACTTGTTCTCTTTCGCAGTTGTGACCTAGAGAATCAAAATGGGTAGGGAGTGCAAGGGTGAAAGAAGACCAATACGTCTATAAAATAAGTCTAATAAATACCTAATTAAGTGCTCACTGGGTGTATGAATGTGTTCATCACATTAAGCGCATGGAATATTGGCTAAAAAAAAAGTGTTAGTGAATATTCTGGACAGTGGATAGGAGGTGCTGACTTCACTGCAAGTCAATCTTTTAATGTATTGTAATGACAATATTCTAACTATTTTTTGCCTTTCCCCCGCCCCCCTTTCTGATATCCCTATCCTCCTTGTCTAACCCAAAAAAAAAAAAAAAAATTGCACTTATGATGACTGTATGTTTAGAACAGCATTTCATGTGTATTTTCCTAGTTATGGATGTGATGCTTTGACTTGTGGAAGAACCTATGCACTTGTAAATCGCTTTGGATTAAAAGCGTCTGCCAAATGACTAAAATGTAAAATGTGAATGTAAAAATAAAAATCAAGTCAGTACCATCGCTGACATCAGTTAACATAAAGAAAAATTGATTATAAGGTATTTTGAGGAGAATTAAATCAATAAGAAATAGTATTGGGAGGTTTTTTCGATAACCATTTGCACAGTCGATTGACAGATAAATCGATGACAGAATGCATGAATTAATTAATAATGGGATTAAATATGGATATATCTGGAGCATTTGTGGTCGCAGTGGTCGCTCTTGGTCGGGTAGTAAACCCACATTACTGTAAAACGTGCGTGCTCTGGAACACGCAAAGAACTGTAGCTATCTGTTTCCAGTAGAACCCCTTCGGGTTCCGCCCACAATGCATAGCGGAAGCTTACTTTTTGTTGTTGCACTGATAGAAAATGGCTGCTGTGAGTTAAATTCACTTGGGCGCTGAAATACAGTCCTGCTAAACTGATGCACTTTCCCTTGGATTTACAGTCATCGATGATGCGAGTCATTTTATTGCTCCACGCAAGGCAAGTCGTTTACTGTTGTTCTGCAAAAGCTCAATGAATTTGCGCTTGCAAGCCAGTTTGCTGGCCAGCTAATGCTAACAAACTTATCAGGCTATCCGTGCTAGCGACCAAGCTAACAGGGTTGCAACCAGCACGGTCACTTCGAGCTCCGCAGTCTTCGCGTATACAGGGACCATTTAGCTAGATGGAAAGCTGAATTAGGCTAACTAAATTAGCTAACTCGATGGCTTCAATAGGGGGATTTTTCCATTAAGTTAACCAGCTAGATTTCTTCAAGGTTGTCAGTATGGCATACCATTTGATATTTAGTTTGCTGGAACTTTAAGTTGGCTCTAAACTTTATTCGATACTGAATGCACGACTTGATTGGAGTATTGTACATAAAAGAAACATCGTTGACACAAGTATTACCTAGCTTGCGAATTCGCTAATGTTTGATATGTCACTGTAATGCACGGGCCCCGCTGCATTGCCCCAGGACGGAGTTAGCTGGCGACTGTACGAAATCTCACCCCTCCCCCCTTCTGCGAGTGCATCTCCCGCTGAATCAATTTTTACAGAAATCTGGTTATATTTAACGTACTGCCGGGTGAAAGTCTGCTTTGGGGGGGGGGGACATGAATCGTGCGAGGCTAGTTCCATCGTGACGGACACCGGTATGCACCGATCCACGGTAACTGAAGATGTCTCCTTGACGTCTGCAGGCATTGATGGAGGTGAACGCCTCGGCGTAACGACAGAATCTGCTCCTGTCAGCGAGGCACCCGGCGGTAGACCACAATGGTAAGACGGCGATGGCACTCAAACTTTCCTTTGACTGGAGGTGCTGACGGTCAAGGAGAACATCACACGATAGTGTGCTTAAGTTACTTAGCCTGACGATTTCAGTTTTAGAAATGACTTGTTTCATTATTCTTCGCAGCAACACATTTTGGAGGCAGCCTTGGACCGGGCCGAGGTAGGGGGCTTTTCGCCTTCTGAAGTTATCTATTTTAGAACAGCGGTCATGCATGCAGTTGACTGCGCATCATTTGTAATTGATTGTTAAGCCTTGGCGGTAAATTCTGTGGATTTTCCGTTTTTCGGTCAGTATGTTGTGGAAAGTGCTCGTCAGCGGCCGCCCAAGCGAAGAGGCTCTTCCGGCGGTAGGAAGTCTCTGTGCCAGAAGCTTTACGAGCTGTACATCGAGGAGTGTGAAAATGAACCAGAATTAAAGGTAAGCAGTTGAATTCTAGCCGGATATGAATGATCTAAATCTGGGGTAGGCTATCCTGGTCCTGTAGTGCCAGTCGATATCTCTGGGTTTTTGTTCCATCTGAGCTCGATCAAAAGAGTTTGATCGATAATTCTGAATATTTTGAATGGTAAGACGCAGAGGTGACCTGTTTTTATGAAACCAGTTATGTAGTTATAGGTTTGGAAGGAGCAAAAACCAGTTCTCTGGCAATCCAGGAACAGTGTTGCCTTCATCTGATCTAATATTCTCACACAGAGAGTGTATAACTGATTGTTATAGCTTGCCAGGACATGTAGTGGAGGCAGAAACACTGGGGAGTTTTACAAACTAAGCAGTAGGTACACTTTAGTGGTAGGAAAATGTGAGCATTGCTTGTCATTGTCATTACATTATGTTAATAATCATAATAATAATAGTAATGATAAAAGTGAGGCTTCCTGCACATCTGCTCCTTTTTATTGCTTAACTGTCTGACCTTTTGAAGGTTATTTAAGTTTATTTATTTCTTTAGAAACTGAGGAGAAACGTGAACCTCCTGGAGAAGCTGGTCTCCCAGGAGACGGTTTCGTGCCTGGTGGTGAACCTGTACCCGGGGAATGAGGGGTACTCGCTCATGCTGCGGGGCAAGAACGGATCCGGTGAGACCCCCTCTCCGCTCCGGCGGAGGTCTGAAACTCAGTCACTGGAGGGCCGCAGTGGCTGCTGGGTTTCGGTGTGATTCAGCACTGAAGCGCGCTATTGAAGCCACTGATTGGGCTAGATAGTCCACATACCTTGATTCCGAGGCCTAAACTGATGATTTAAATTAAATTTTTAAAAAGATCCATTTGCAGACACTTTTGTTCCGGTTGGTTTGAGATTCCCCGCTCTTTGTAGTTAGTGAGTTTGGATCCCTGCAATCTGATTGGTTTGGCCAGCGTGACTATGTCATGTGTCCGTGGTTCAATCACCGTCCTGTTTGAGCTTTATTTGTTTATCACAAAGCAGTTTTGTCAGTGGCTTCTGAATACTTGTATATTAGCTTTCAGAATGGGTCTAAACAATGCTCACTTCTGACTTGTTATTTCCCACAATGCAGTGCGATCAGGTCTGGCTGGGCGGTTTCCCAGAAGTAAAATTCCTGCATTCTAATTGGTTTGGCCAGTGTTATTTCCCAGATTTCACCAGTTTTCCATTTGAGGTTTATGCCTTCTCAATACCTTTATATTAGTATACTTGGATATTTCTGAAGGGGTCTGAACAGTGCTCACTCCTAACTGTTATTACCCACAATGCCGTGTTCCTGTGAAACACTGGCTGAGTGTTTTCCAATGTTTAGTAAAATGGATGCTTTATCCCCTCGTTCACTCGGAGACCATTCGGCTGCCCTACGAGGAGGCAGAGCTGCTGGAGTACCTGGATGCTGAGGAGCTTCCCCCTATCCTGGTGGACCTGCTGGAGAAGGCACAGGTGAGTGTGGCAGGGCTCCAGAACTTACCGGAACCTTCCTTTCGCCAGGACATGGCTCCTCAGTGCTCACGTCATGTCGCAGAGAGGCAGTGGGTTTGCTGGGTTTTGCTTTCGACTGAAAATATGCAACCAGTTCAGACTAACGCAACAGAGGAGATGAAAGCAATGCTTTGAAAGCAATGACAGAGCAAAAGCTTGCTGTATTACGTTTATATGTCTAATAAATGTATTATTCTTGTTTGACGCGCTCTATATGTGGGGGTATTCACACTGCAGTGCAGTACGTGCGTTTACACACTTGCTGACGCCGCCAGTTTCTTATTTTTCATATGAATATGTTTGCCTGAAACCAGGAGATGCTGATGTCATTATTTAACACCGACACGCCTGCCAGCAGCAGGGTGTGAATTTCTCTTCACAACGCTGTTATTTATCATAGTCCTACTCCGAGGCGGAAGACCCTGGTTCTTGAAAGTGAAAGTGCTTCCCGGTGTTTTGTTCCAACCACCTGCTAATTAGCGCAGTTCTTCAACTAGGAGGTAGAACTAATTAGTATTACCTGTCACTCATCTCACCTGTCCCGTGGCCCCGCCCCCCCTCAGGTGAACATCTTCCACTGCGGCTGTGTCATCGCAGAGGTGCGGGACTACCGCCGGTCCGCCAACGCCAAGATGCCCTCCTACCAGAGCCGGCACGTCCTGCTGAGACCCACCATGCAGGTGACCGCCCCCGGCCCGGTTCTGATCCGACGCAGTCACAACGATCACAGCGCGCAAACATCCGCTTTGAGCCCTTCTCCTTTCTCCCGTTCTCCCCAGACCTTGATCTGCGATGTCCACGCCCTCACCAGCGACCACCACAAGTGGACTCAGGTACGGGAGGCCTGCCTCAGCCTCAATCAGGCGGAAACATTTCTGAAAAGAATAGTTTTTCCCCCCTTCTTCATAACATAACGTAACGTAACGTAACATAAGAGAGACGGGCCATTCAGCCCAGCAATGCTCGCCGTTTCCTCCGCCTCTTTGGCAGGTGATCAGTCTAGTCACATTCTGCGTTCAGAATGACCTTTGGTGTGTTTAAAATGCTGGTGTGTGAGAGAGTGTTTGAAAGGTGCTGTTGTCAGAGGCAGACGGCATACAGGCCTTCGCAAAGGCATGCCTCAGGCAATGTCACTCACTTTTAGAACCAAGTCTGACTGGAGGTCCCTCGTGTTTGGGCAGGTATGAAAGTGCCCTTGCTGGAATAAAATGTGATCTGATGCATGGAAAGAGCTGGAAGTGGTGAGAGACACCTGACTTGATTCATCTCGTACCTCAGCGCTAACTCGGACTGACACGGTGCAGTTTTCTCAAGCTTCTGGTTTAAATGTAGTCCACGACTCCTAGGAGCTGGACTACGTTTCCCATGAGCCCCCCTCCTCTCACGACTTCCTGAACGTGTGCCCGTAGGATGACAAGCTGCAGCTGGAGAGCCAGTTGATTTTGGCCACTGCTGAGCCCCTGTGCCTGGAGCCCTCCCTCTCTGTGACCTGTACTGCCAATCGCCTGCTCTACAACAAGCAGAAGATGAACACACGCTCTATGAAACGGTGAGTCTGACATTTTCTGTTACGTTACGTTCAGTCTCCAGATAGAAGTGGCTCAGTCCCCTGATATAGTTCAGATGATTTTAGAAGTGTAAATGGCACGCACAATGTTTCATTGATTTGTACCACAACTGTGTGATAGAAAATCACTGTGTGATTAGGAGCCAAGCAACTTCTGGCTTGTTTCCTCAGGGAAAGGGACTGGATAATGATACAATTCCTGCAAAATGCTTAATGGTTGAACTGCAGTACAAAGCTAAACATGAAATGAGCAAACACGATAGCGTCACTCTTAGACCTCACAGGACAGTGTGTAGAACACGTCTCCAACAACAATAATGTTTCAGGCTAAGCACTGTGCCTGTACCTTCAGAAAGCCTTGGTTTTGATTGGCTGGTGTGTGCAGTGAGATACAAGCAGAACTTGGCAGGTAGCGTGATTGATTGATGTATTGATCATTTGGGTGTTAAATGGTCGTGCCCCCCCCCCCCCCCCCCCCGTGGCCCCCCAGGTGTTTTAAGCGGCACTCGCGGGCGGCTCTGAACCGGCAGCAGGAGCTGGCCCACTTCCCCACGCCCCCTCAGCTGCGCCTGCTGGACTACCTGCAGAGGAGGAAGGAGAGGAGACCCCCGCCCCCCATCGACCTCAAGATCTCCAAGGCCGGCAGCGTACGTGTGCTGCTTCCTCCTGGAGCGGCCTGTCCTGGCTTTATACGCAGACACACACACACACACACACACACACACACACACACACACACACACACGGTCACTCACACACACGGTCACTCACAAATACAGTCTCTGAAACACGCAGACACACGAACACACTCACTCTCTTTCTCACACACGCACGCAGACACGCACTGACATACACACACACACTCATGCAGACACACACACACACACACACACACACACGCACGCACGCACGCAGCCTGACCGCCTCCCGTTTTTCTGCAGCAGTGTGTGGACATGTGGAGACAGAGCAGCTGCCAGCTCACCGCCCCGGCCCAAGTGGACGTGAGTCTCACCCCATCTCTCCCTCCCTCTGTCTCTCCCTCTATCTTATCCCTCTCTTTCTGGTTGTCTCGTTCCCTTATCACTTCTACATCTCTCTCCAACCCCCCTTTCACGCTCACCCCTGCGCTCTCTCCCTTTATCGCTCCTCTCCCCTCTTTCCCCCCCCCCTCTCTCTTGCCCTTTTCTCTTTCTCCTACGCCCCTGTGACAGGTGAATAGAGGCTCGTGTGTCATTAAAATAGGCCACTTTCCCCCCTGCGTCGTTCAGACCGGAGCATTAGGCCTGTCCCGCTGGCTGCTGGGACAGGTAGCTGAAAAGGTCCCTTTGTTCCAGAGTCTCGCTCCTCTCTGACCCACTTCTGACAGTGCCCCTGGCCCTGCTGAGCCCAGAGCTTGTGTCGGTGTTTGAGGGGCACAGATACTCCCCCGGGCGGTCCCAAATACTCCCACAGTGAGGCTCAGGTTTAAACACGCTTACATCAGTGGGCCCCAACACTGGCCCTGGAGAGCTGTTGGGTGGGGAGTGGGGTAACTGTGTATTCACCTGCTTTAAGTGGTCAATTATGTGCAATAACAACATAAGCCAGCAGACCCTGTGCCTCTCCAGGACTAGGGCTGGGGACCCTGTGTTTAAGCAGTGGTCCTCGTATGACACGAATGCACAGTCACACCCAGCGCTGAAGACCGTGTACCTCTGCACAGAACGACACTTCCTCTGAACAGCCATTTTCCACAGTGCAGGCAAGATTGACTAAACTAAAGATGAGCTTTAGATCTTTCCTCTGACCCTCGTATCAGGTTAGAGATTCCTTGGCAAAGACGTGCCATAGCTCGGTTGAGACAGACGCCTGGTTGGGATAATCAATAGCCGAGTGGCTCAGGTGCTTAACTAGGACCTGGAAGGTCGGTGGTTCGATCCCCGGTGTAGCCGCAATAAGATCCGTACAGCTGTTGGCCTTGACCCCACATTGCTCCAAGGGCGATTGGCCACTGCTTAGTCTAATCAACTGTAGGTCACTGTGGATAAAAGCGTCATGACTGCGTAGATGTGGGAGATGGATCCTCTCTCTCTCTCTCTCTCTCTCTCAGGTGGAGCAGTACGCCGTGGTGGTGAAGTCGGTTAAGCTGGAGGAATCTCAGTGCATGGGCTGGCCGGCTCAGGTGGGTCATTACCCAGCATTCCCTGGGGTTTCCTAACTCCTGAGAGACGCTCAGATATTCAGAGCGGTCAATGCTGAATTTCAGAGACGTGGCTATGGGTAAGCTGAAAGCCTTCAGTGCAGCATCTATGAGGCGTGTGCGTTTGTGCAAACAAAATAGGTGTGTGTGTGTGTCTGTGTGTATAGTTCATATTTTGTATTCTTGTGCTTAACTTCAGATGTGGGAGTAACAACACTTTCTTTTGTGTTATTAGGGGGGGTTTTGTGACCCATGACCTGAACTCTTTGCTCCTCCCCTCTTCCTCCCGGTACAGGAAATGAAGGATGACGTCCTGTTTGAGTGTGAAGTAGGGGGCCAGGTGCAGAAGACCAGGGTGTCCATCTTTCAGGCGAAGGGGGACCCCCTGGTCTACGGCAAGATCCACAGCGCCAAGGACCCCAAAACCGAGGAGGACCCCGGAGACCCGCATCTCACCCCCCCGCCGTGAGGCTGAAATATTCACTTTATATTTTTAAAATATTTTTAATGCTGGTGAAATGTTGAGGACATTGCCACTTGCCAAAATGTATTTAATTAAGAATGAAACTGGATACTACATTTAGAAGTTTTGATAATCTGTGGTAAATTTACTGGTGTATATAAGCGGTTAAAAGTAATGTTTATGCATATAAGTTATATGAACCTGGTATGATGCATTGCTTTTATACACAGTGACCTTTGACCTCTCTTTTCTTTCCTCCATTAGCTTTCTGATTGGTTCAAAGATTGACGCTGACAGGTAAGATCATTATCCAAATATTATATGATAATTATATTATATTACATATATTAATTATCAGTGTTTCTCTGGGGGCTGACAGGTTCTTGTTGATAACCTGAGTGTTTCTCTGGGGCTCTGACAGCTTCCTGTTGGTAATCTGAGTATTTCTCTGGGGGGTGACAGGTTCCTGTTGATAATCAGAGTGTTTCTCTGGGGGGTGACAGTTTCCTGTTGATAATTGAGTATTTCTCTGGGGGGTGACAGTTTCCTGTTGATAATCAGAGTGTTTCACGTTGATAATAAGAGTGTTTCTCTTGGGGGTGACAGGTTCCTGTTGATAATTGAGTGTTTCTCTGGGGGGTGACAGGTTCCTGTTGATAATTGAGTGTTTCTCTGGGGGGTGACAGGTTCCTGTTGATAATTGAGTGTTTCTCTGGGGGGTGACAGGTTCCTGTTGATAATTGAGTGTTTCTCTGGGGGGTGACAGGTTCCTGAACCAGTACAAGGAGGTGTATGAGCGCGATGTGAAGTGCCCCGTGAAGATGTCCCACAACTCTGGGAGCGTGGCGACGGGGGGGCACGTGTCCCCCGGGAGGGGCGAGCTGGAGGTGAGGACCCCGCACCAAAACCAGGGCTGACCGACCGGCTGCCTGACGACAAACCGCAACACTGTTTACCCCATCTGACCTATTGTACCTACCTATAGTGACTTATGATCAAATATGTATTTTTCTTTCCTGCATGAAAGCATCAAAACATTGCTATGAGTAGTTCAGTGAACGTAGCGAGTGTTATGTTTAATCTGATCGGTGCAATTATCACTGATAAGTTTGAGGTAAATGAAATGTCATCTCGTGGCCCACCTCATCCCTGACCGTATCCCAAAGTTTGAGAACCACTGCTGTTTAAATGGCTGTGGTTGGGGTAGGGTGACGGCAGCCGTTTTACGGTTGTTTGTTTGTTTGTTTGTTTGTTTGTTTGTGTGTTTTGCAGACTGACGGTTTCTCGCCACTGGTTCAGTCCTCTGTGCTGGGGAAGGGAGTGAAACACAGACCGCCTCCCATTAAACTGCCAACAGTGCCCGGCAACAGCGCCTCAGGTAAACCAGCCAATCACACTCTCTCTACAGCAGCTCCGCGGGTAAACGAGCCAATCGTAGTGACTCGCTTATGCAGCGCCTCAGCTAAACCAGCCAATCACAATGTACTTCTGTATTCCGGCTGAGTATAGGCACGCATTTAATCTGTCCTAGAGCGTTAGCAGGGAATAACACAGGCACATAAAAATGTAGCTAATATAGACATAAAATATGAATGAAGTCTGATACCGAAAGCCAAATCCCATGTGGCTTAAAGCACAAAGAACAAAATGAATAAACATGAATAAATAAGGAGCCAACGCGTCTGATATTTGAAATATCTGAACTGAAGGCTACGTGGTGTTTCTGACACAGCTGTGCTCCATAAAACACCCGAGCGCTATGGCTAAAAATAAGTATTGACGTTGTGCAGTGAAGGTTACGGGCCGAACACAAGGGCAGCCGGCCCCGTTGCTGAAGTGCTGCAGGCAGTTAGCTTCTGTTCTACCTACAGTGAACCCAAACCTTTCACACCGAGAATATCCAGACTCGGAAGTGGGGTTTCCATCCAACTGTTTTTCTGCGTATTTTTTGAATTTGTAAACCTGAGTGAAAGCACCGGGGGGGAAAAAAACGGCGAACGGCTTGCAGTCTTTTGATTGCGTTCCTTACTTTGTTGCGTGCTTATCAGAACATTCACATTATAGTGGTTTGTGGGAATGCGAATCAGACTTTTCTTTTGCCAACTTTTGGGAAATTCCCTGCGAGTCATTCGGATGGAAACTTAACTTGAGAGGATGGTTCCAGAAACCTCTGAGGAGCTGTGGGACCAGGTGTGGCCTCGCCCTGCTGCGTAGCGTTAGCCTGTGAGCGAGACTCCAGCGTAGTTCACTCCTAACCCCTCCTCCCTCCTCACCTGTGGCACAGGTAACCCCTTCAGCTCCCCGCCCTCAGGGGGGCACCTGAAGTGCCCGACTCCGCCTCCCTCCAAGAGCCAATCGCTGTCCAGGAAGCACTCCATAGAGCTGAGCCAGGCCGGCCTCCTGTCCCCCACAGCGCTGTCTCCCATTGGCTCCTCGCAGAGTGAGTGAGGGGCTCTGGCCCCGCCCACAGCCACACCGCCTGGTCAGGCCCTCTCTCTCACAGGAAGGGCTGTTGTGTCTCTGGTCCTCACCGTTTTCTACAGGGAGGACCGTAACTGTGTGGATAGTCATGCAGCACACCGAAATGTTTGATATTTTGTTGTTGCACTTGATGATTTGGGTATAACCGACCAACCACTGGCGAGCTGAGAAGTATGAAATGGCGGACACTGTATGATATCATAAGGAGTTCATTTTACGGGTAAAGGTTTTGATTTTTGACGTCATTGATGTGCTTGCCATCCCTAAACATTTCCCCCTTGCTCCCTCCCTCTCTCTCTCTCTCTCTCTCTCTCTCTTTCTCCCTCCCTCTCTCTCTCTCCCTCCCTCTCTTTCTCCCTCCCTCTCCCTCCCTCTCTCCCTCCCTCTCTTTCTCCCTCCCTCCCTCCCCCTCTCTCTCTCCCTCCCTCCCTCCCCCTCTCTCTCTCCCTCCCTCCCTCCCTCCCCCTCTCTCTCTCCCTCCCTCCCTCCCTCTCCCTCTCCCTCTCCCTCCCTCTCTCCCTCCCTCCCTCCCTCTCTCTTTCTCTCTCTCAGGATCGGGGACGCCCAAGCCGTCCACGCCCACCCCCACGAACACGCCGTGCTCCACGCCCCACCCCCCGGAGCTGCAGCTGGGGACCCCCACGGGGACCCCCACGCCCCAGGACCCGCTGGGCCCCCTGCCCCTGTCCCAGCCCACCCTGCTGGCCCCGTTCGCCCAGCAGCAGATGGCCCTGAGCCAGGGGCTGCCGGTCATGACCATCCCCCTGTCCACCATGGCCAGCTCCATCACCACCGGGACCTCCTCCTCCCAGGTCATGAACAACCCCGCCGGGCTCAACATCATCAACGTGGTGGGCTCTGTCTGGTAAGACCCCCGTACCCCCAAAATAACACCCCCAACCCTAACCCTAACCCCAACCCCGCAGTGGTAATGCAATGTCTAACCCAGAGCCGTAATGGGGCTGTGGGTTCCATGCAGTCGGCAGCCATTTTGAAAAATGGCTCCAGCGCAGGATTTGCAGCTTACGATCTCCGTAACTTTACATTGGATACTTAAGCAGTTCTTGTGTGTGTGTGGGTGTATCTGTGTGTGTGTGTGTGTATGTGCCTGTGTTTATGTGTGTGTGTGTGTGTGTGTGTGTGTGTGTGTGTGTGTGTGTGTGTGTGTGTGTGTGTGTGTGTGTGCCTGTGTCTGTGTGTGTGTGTGTGTGTTTACCTGTGTGTGCCTGTGTTCCTGTGTTCCTGTGTGCGTGCGTGTGTGCCTGTGTGTGTGTGTGTGTGCGTGCGTGCGTGCGTGCGTGTATGTGTGGTGTGTGTGCGTGCGTGCATGCGTGTGTGGTGTGCGCGTGCATGTGTGTGTATCTCTGTGTCTGTACAGCAGTCCCCAGGGCCTGATGAGCGCCTCGAACCCGATGCTGGGCTGCAGCCCTGGTGCTTTGACCTCGGGGATTAACCTGAGCGGGATCCTGCCCGGGGGAGGTCTGATGTCGGGGACCCTCCCCACCATGCAGCCCACGGCACAAGCAGGTACACCCCCCACCAGGGGATCCATTATGTGCCGCCCTACGTGGCTGCTCCCACTTCAACATCAACGGCCAATTTCTTTATGCATTTAAAAATGTAAAAATTACAAAAAAGCTGGGGGTTTGGTTTCACCAGAAAGTACCATGGTCAGCAGACCTGGCCACGAAGTGTAGGGTGACTGAACATGTCTGTTGAAGAATAAGAGTGAAATAAGAGTGTTTGTTCTTCTCTTGAAGCAGGGAGTCCCTTCGGTCTGAATAACTCCTCAGGACTGCGACCTTTGAACCTCGTCCAGGTAAGACCTCGTCCTGTGGAGCGATGTGATGTCAGCATGCGTATGGGGCGTGGCCTCTTCGCTTGCCTCTCTGACTCTTCCTCCTCCTCCTCCTCCTCAGCTCCCCTCGGGGCCGCTCATCTTTAACTCCCAGCTGTCCCAGTTCTCCCCGCAGCAGCAGAGCAGCCAGTCAGCCACTTCCAGTCCCCAGCAGCAGGGGGAGGCGGTGAGCACGCGTGAAAACCAGCACGCACACGCACTGATACCACAGAGCAAGAGTCCCGGTCCTCCAGAGCCCGATGGGGTTGAGTCTGTTTATCCTGGTCTCGCTTCCCACATCTTCCCTCGGTATCGTAGATGGCAGTGATGGTATTTTGGATGTAAAGAGGACAGGGGGAAGCCTGGTTGGAAGGATCGGGGACTCGTACTTCAAGCCTAGTTCAGACGAAAGATTTGCGACACGATGAAACCATTTCAGAATGTTTGCAGCAACTAATCGCAGGTGGCAAGTTTTAGAACGTTGCAAAGAGTCATCAGTTGCGGCTTGTTTGTGTCTCAGATCTTTGATCTGAGCCGGGCTTCCCAGAACAAACAAAGACATTCAGGCTGTTCACTGTATTCATGAGCTCACGCATGTTCCTTGTTGGTCACTTGTTTGGAGTTCAGTAAGCAGTTCAGCCCCAAGAAACCGTGTGAGGTGAGTTAAATATTCAGTTAAAGCACTCCATTACACAGTTAAAGTGCTCCATAAAAGCCAAAACTAGCACAACCCTGCTCCAGGATCAGGGCCAGTGAATCTTGCTGTAGAGACGTTATGAATGTGAGAGTCAAGGTTGTGGTGTATGGAGACGAGGCCACGGAGACTCAGGTTCCCCCTCCTCACCCCTGCAGGTGGACCAGAGCATGGGTGGGCCTGACCAGGCCCTGGGGAGCCAGCAGACCGCGGTAATAAACCTGGGAGGGTTCATGTCTCCTCAGGCCGCAGGTACGGATTCACCACCGCTCTAGAACACGGCCACTCTGGAATGCGACCGCTCTGGAACGCAACCTCTGTAGAATGTGACCACTCTAGAACACAACCTCTCTAGAATGTGACCACTCTAGAGCACAACTTGTCAAAAACACGAACAGGAGGGCTCTAGAATGTGACCTATGAAAATGAGCCGAGAACACCATGACCTTTGGGTGTGACCCCCACCCTCTTTCCCTTTGACCCCAAACAGTTGCTCTTAGACAGAGACAGCTTGGGACCATGAAAGCCCTGTATACTTCTTTCCTTAAAAAAAATAAATAAAAATAAATAAAAAATCCCCCACTCAATTAACATTCAGAACATTTTCACAATTTGGCTCCACTGAGGCATTAACAGACACTAATCACGTAGATCATGCTAATTAGATGTGCCATCTCTAACCCCCCCTCCCCCCCCCCCCACTCGTAGTCTCGTAGCTTTTCCTACTAATTCAGCCGATGTAACTGTAGATTTGTAGTTTTTTTTGTGTGTGTTTGTAGTTTCAATCTAATAGGTGACCTCTGACCTCCACCCTCCCCCTCTTTTGTTCTGCTTCACTATCCTTCTGTTTCCGTTCTTCTGTTTTTCCCTCCTCCATTTTACTGTGACCTCCTCCTCCTCCTCCTCCTTCACCCTGTCCTCCATGTGCTCTCCCTGTGACTCCTCCTCCATGACACCCCCCCTCCCTCGTCCCCTCTCCCCCCTCGTAGTGTTATCGCAGCTGGGCTGTGGCCCGGACAGGTCTGGGCCCAGTCTTCCACCCTCCAGGCTCCACCTCTCCCAAGCCTTACAGCACCAGCCGCACCAGCCTCAGATACAAGTAATGCAGCAACTTCAGTATGCTCTCACCTGCTGGCACAAATTCTGCGCTCCACAAACTTCAAAATACCCTTTAAAAATCTTTTAGGAAAAACTATTCAGCAGTCTTAAATCATTTGGGTGTCAAAATTTGTTCCTCTGATTTCAGTTCTGGGGTTTTTCTGTTGCTTCACCCCATTTCTATTTCGTTGTTGCCATGGTTTCTTCATTATTCTTTTAACACATGCGTATGGATATGTGTTTGGAAGCTGAAGCGCTCTCGGGCGAAGAATCGTGAAGGAATTTTATGTCCAAGGGGAGCACGGAATTTTCTTGCTGACCACAATACCCATTCCATCTTTTTATTTTATATATTTTTTTATGACTGTTCTTATTTTTCCAAATCCGCTTTCAAGTAGTGCTTGTGGCACATCCATTTTGGAAGACTAATCCCTTCTGGCCTGGTGCATGCGATCCCAGGAATAAACCCAGTTCCTCAGTGCGATAACGGCAGACTCGGCTTTGATAGTCACCAACGCCAAACGCTCATTGAAAAGTTTTATTTCATCGCTTCATGCTGATATTTGCCCATGCATGGTGTCATTTCTGTCAAATTTTGTGTTTGTTTATTGTCCATCTTTTCCCCCCAAACCCCTTTTCTTAAGCTGTAATCTCCCCCCGTTTTGAACGCTAACCCGTATGTAGCCCTGACTGGCTAAGCATCGAGCGGAAGTTGCTGACTTACTGAAATCTCTGCACCCCCCTCTCCCCTCTTAAAACTCGAAGCATGTGTGTGGAAAAAGCATTAGCGCAGCATAACGTCGTAAAGTAGCGAAGAGAAATAAAAATAAAATAAAGCAGATTAATGCCGTTTGCAGATTTCTGTGCCACTGGCGCTGCTTGACTGTCTGCTTATGTCTGAACCGTGTGTGTAAACCGTCTGCTCATCTCTCCAAGCATTCCTGCCAACCTGTTGCAAACCACCAGCAAAGCACCCTCTGCTTTCATCCTCTATCCCTATCCCCGCCCTTAACCCTAATCCTACCCCAAACCCAACTCCCATCTTTAACTCTAACCCTACACTTAACCCTACCCCAAACCCAACTCCAACCCCTAGACCAACACTTAACCCTACCCCAAACCCAACCCCTAGACCAATACTTAACCCTACCCCAAACCCTAGATCCTAGTCCAACACCTAAACATACCCCTACCCCAAACCCCACTATAACCCCTAAACCTACTCCAACCTTTAACCCACACCTTAAGCATTCTCCTAACCCCACCCCAAATCCAACACTTAACCATACCCTAAAACCTACTCTTACCCCAAAACGGTGATCCTACCCCGAACGCTACTCCAATCTTTAACCCCAACCCAACCATAAAACACACTCCTAACCCCCTTACCCTACCCTAAATCCTACTCCGCCCCCCTAACCCAGATAGCAGTGCATCCCCCTGCTTGTGCTAACCCCCGGGGCATTACCGCTCAACCCTTCCTGTTCGCGGTGTGGCTGCTCGGTTCGACCTTGGGACGCAGCGGTGTGCGGAGGCTCACTCTCTGACCTCTGACCTCTGACCCCCCTGCTCCCCCCCCCACCTCTCTCCAGTTGCAATTCTTGCAGCACCAAATGCAGCAGCAAATGGCTATAGCGGGAGCAGTGGGCCAGGGGGCGCCGCGGCAACATACCGCCAACCCGCCAAGAAGTAAGAGGAAACGGAGCACCCCGCAGCCCCTGCCCAAATCCTGACGGGACGGGACCGGCCTGCAGACGGACCGAGCGGTTCAGACGGACCCCCTCCTCTCGCCCCCCTGTCGCTGGGTTAAAAACAGACTGAACTCTGCTGTCTGCATTCACTACGCCACCTCCAGAGCTCAGAAGACTTTTTTTTTTTTTTTTTTTTTTTTTTTTTTTATAAGATTACGTTAAAAAAGTAAGGTGAAAGATGATGACGAGGGCAAGGTCCAAACGAGGCTCGTATTCTCTGAGGCAGAATCATGCAAACCTGGTCCTGGAGCCCCAGAGGAGTGTAGTTTTCGTTTTTGCCCTCATAACTGTTACTGTTACTACCCATTTTGCATAGTTTTTTGGCTATGTGGGCGCAGGTGACCATGGACCGGAGGTACCCAGGGTTCCACCTTTCAGACCAAACTATAAACAGTCAAAGTTTTAACGGAACCCAGAAACATCTCTCGCGCTCCAGGACCATCACGCGTACTGACGCTATGGCATGCCTACAGAGATATACAGGCCTTCTGGATTGATGTCCCAGTATTACGGTGTCGAAAACTAGGCTTTTAGAATCAGGACTGCATATGAATTGGCTGAGTCCGTATGAATGTGTTCAGGATTTTGGCCAACAAAGGGTCCCTTAAACCGTGAGTTTCCTTTGAGGAAAACTGTGCTCTACCGTCTGCCTCCATGAATCTACAGAGCGAGAACTGTTTAAGGGCCTTGGAAACGCGCCCGGCGACGGCAGCCATTTTAGCTACCGGTGTCAACCAACGGGAGAAGTTTGTTTTATCCAGCACGTTTTTAAACGATGTCGTACTCAACAGGGATCTGTGTACTGTACATTCATATGAAATCAGGTGTGGGAGGAAAAAACCTACTGGCCACAGATGCTGATTTTTTTTTCTTTTATTTTTTTTTGTAAATGTTCTTTGTCAGCAGTTTTATTGTGATAAAAGAAAATATATATTGACATTGAAAAATACAACTTTTAGAGAAAAAAAAAAAACCCTGGGAAACGTGGTGGTTTGTGTGTATGGTCCCTCACTTGTGAGTTTTGACGCTCTGTATGACCGTGTTTATCAGTTTGCTGATCTCGCGGTTCCTCGTCACCGCTCGGCTGATGCAGTCCTGGAGCTTCTCGCCCGACAGCGACGTTCCACCTGAGAGAACGGAGAGAGAACGCTTCTGTCACACCGACGACCACACCACAGATGCATTGCATACAATTAAGAGGGAAAGAAATAGTCAGTGAAGTGTTTATCTTTAAATGAGGACTGCAACACTGTAGTTAACTTCTGAAATTCCAGAAAAAAAACTATGGTATGCGAGTATTTTTTTATAGTTTTGTCTTGTGATTTATATTAAAATAAGGGTTGCGGGTGAAATTTAATTCCAACCAGACCTGGATCAAATACTTTTCAGTGCTCGATTGAACTTGCCTGGTGCAATGAGAGGACCAGATGGCGGAGTTTGAACTTAAGAGAATTTCATCGGTTCCAATACACCTGACAAGCTCATTAAAGCATAGAACGGTATCCGAATCCAAAACAATTATGTATTTGACCCAGGTCTGATTCCAACACCTTTACTAAGAACGTGTGCTTAAATGTAACGGGTGAGATATTGCCCGAGTCCGAGGCGAGATTTGAACCCCTGCTTCTCGCTCGTCCAAATATTTGTTGAACGAACGCGTTCAACAAATATTTGTTACGAAACTCACCTCAACGACGTTCTTTTTGAACTTGAGGGTTACGTCATCAGCGTTGTCACGGTAACCTGCTTACGAGCCTTCGCTTCACCGTGCTTACTAGCGAACTAGCCGAGCTAACCCCGCTACGGAAACACCGTGTGATACACAGCTGTGCCTGAGGACGACGGGTGGGACCCACACCTGGTTTGTGAAGCATACAGAGCCGGTCTTCCTCGTCCGTCACCACCGTCATCATGGCTGTGGACAGGGTCTCCTCTTCAGCGGTAGGGTCAACGATAACTATGGAGCTGCGTGGGAAGGAACACGACTTAAAACGGAGCTACATGTGGAGTTACATGTGGGGCGAGCAGCATTATTTACGATCAGACCGGATTGTTTTGGTTTCAAATATTTTTCTGTTCTCGATTGATCTTGCCTCGTGCTACTGGGCCAACCGACTAGAAGGCATGGTTTGCATGTTTGGAGAGTATTTAATGGGTTCCGATACACCAGACGAGTTCCGTAAAGTGTATAAAAGTAGCGTAATGGTTAAGGCACATGACTGGGACCCGCACGGTCGGTGGTTCGAATCCCGGTGTAGCCACAATAAGATCTGCTCAGCCCTTGGGCCCGTGAGCAAGGCCCTTAACCATTGCTCCAGGGGAGGATTGTGTCCTGATTAGTCTAATCAACTGTACGTCGCTCTGTATAAGAGCGTCCGCCAAATGCCATTAATGTAATGTAAAGTATTTGAGGTCTGTTTGCAGTGGAGCTACATACATCCAAAACAGTGTTAGTTACAATGGAGTGAAATACAGGGAACACTGGGTTATATCCCAATTAATTTATCCAATTGTAACAACCTGGAGCTCACAGGATGTGATTACTATACCTTCCTCAAGCTCACAGGATGTGATTACTATACCTTCCTCAAATCAAAACATTTCACATATACAAGCTGTGGATAATGTGACCTATTCTGAAGGCCGTTTTTTTATAACCTTATGTTGTGTTTGGCTCTCTATAAGACGGGTGTATTAATGGTTGAGGAACTTCCAACAGGTCTTAAAATTGAGACATTCCCATGTACCAGCAATCAGAACTGATTGTTTCCTGCCGTTAGCTCTACACAACTCCACAATACGGTCGGAACTACAACTCACTCGTCAAAGACTACAAACGACGAGGCAGTCGGATGTTTGGCGATGTTCAGGCGCCTTTTCTTGTCCGTGTTGACTTCTGCCAGGTCTGTGTCTTTGTTAATGGAAACTTCCGGAAGCTGCACTGTGAGGAAATGGGACACATCATTTATTTGTTTGCCCAGGAAATGTAACAAACAACATGTCCCATTCAGACGATTTGGCGATCCTCACCGTTCTTCAGGGCTGCCAGCAGTGCGATAACGCAGGCGTCCAGAAGATTCCCGTCGTAGTCCAGACACATCATGTCACAATACAATACCCAGCAGAGCTAGCATGAAACACAGTGAATTATCAGCAAACTGGTCAAGAATATGTCTGCGTACAAAGAATGATTATCATACACAGTTTGTACTTTGTTGTAAATTTTAATTAAAACTTTTTTTACTTTTCCAAGAGCACTACTCTTACCTTTCCCTTTTCAATACATAGGTCTTCTTTCAGTATAATCTCAGAGCTGTAATAGAAGTAGACGCATTAAAAGTTGTCACATTTACCACGAATAACCCATTGAATAAGAACACATCAAACCAAAACGTGTCCTTGTCAGTCTCCTTGACAGGTCTGGGTATATTACCATCGGAACAGAACGGCAATGTCGTGACAGTCTTGTCAGCAGAGCATCGCTACTGTTTAATTCAAACAAACACGCAAAGGCGTGGGAAATGAGGGATACCTCTCGATGATGTCAGCCATGAACTGGCTTGCAGCTTGCGCCTGCTCCCCTGGGGCGCCCGGTCGGAACTTGGAGGAACACAAAGGCGGCAGGTCCACATTTGGTACTGAAAAGAACGGTCAGAGTAACGGTCTCGTCAGCGATGACACAGACGTGAATCACTTATGTTAAACAGTTTAAGCACGTACCTATATAACCGTTATTCGGTGCGTCGTTTGGCGGAGACGCTAGTTCCTATGAAGAAGACATAAAACATGTGTTAATACCCCAAGTAAATCTCACTCTAGGCAAGTTTATATTGATGCCCACCGTTCTTTTCGGGACATTAAAGTCAGTAGGTATACGCTACCCCTTTGATACCACAGATGACAGTAGTGTTTCCGATCTTCACCAAGGCAGAGCCGTGTGCAGTCGATATGGAACCTTTAGATGAGAATATGCCCCAACATTAATTTACAATGTGACACGTAGGCCATACAACAACTACTCATCGATATGTACGCTAGTTTGTGAATCAATAAATTCGTTATTTTGTTTTTAAGAAAGTACTTGACCAAGCAAACCCATCTAATGACGCGGAGAGCTTTGCAAAGAATCAGACGTTTTCTGTAGACCTTAAGTAAAAACACAGCTTCTCGGTTCTCACCTATATTGAGTGTTGTGATTCTGAATTCACCCAGTTCTCGTCCATCTGGTCGGCAGTTTTCTTTCTAATGAGAGAAATGCTAAATATAATACCTGTTCAAACGATATTTGAATTAAAAACATCGCAGGTTTAACTGCGTTATTTAGTTAGCCATTATGGTACAAAATAATACAGTTACCTGCCAATGTTGCAAATAAGTTATCAAGATAACTTACTAGCAAAGAATAACAGTGAAGAAAAAAAACATTCATTTACCAGAAAACTCCTGTGGTATTCCAATGGCTCGGCAGTTCTGGATAGAAAAACACACTGTTGATTATGTATGTACACAGCTATACAATAATCATGTATTTGGCTTTCAGTTTAGCTAACGTTAGCCAGCTAGCTAAATGTTTGAATGGTAATTGTGGGGCAACGTTAGCCAGCTAGCTAGCTCTCAATTGATATCGGTGCTTGCAAGTGCATGAGTAATCTGCATTTTAAGATAGGCGAAACCCCTGACAATTGTTTATAATTTGGTTTATCCACTCGCTACAAAACCCACAGAGAATGGTTAAGAGTAATTGGTTTCATTTTTGCATCCAGTTCACTCACTTGAATCCAGCCGCCATGCTTATTTGATACACCACGTGAACCTGAGTAAACTTCTTCTTCTTCTTCTTTTTGTTGTTTTTACGGTGGTTTGCATACAACTTCATGGTGCATTACCGCCACCTTCTGCTCTGGAGTATTTTCCACTTCATCCATACCCAATAATACTTTTAATACTTGCATTCCTTTTTCCATCGATTTAGCCCTCATCACATCTCTGTGTGTTTCATACCTCCTACACACTATAATTACATGTTCTACCGACTCCTCTTGTTCACACAAACCTGTAGGGTGTTTTGCTACTATTTTTAGTGTTTTGTTTGGTCCACAATGTCCCAGCCTTAATCTAGTCAATGACACTTCCTCTCTTCTATTACCATTAAACATCTGTTTTGTTTTGATACTTCTTTGAATTTGAAACAATTCTCCCTCCCATTTTTTCTTGCCACATTTGATTCGCTCTTTCCCATATAATACTTTTGGCTTCTGACTTACTTATCCTAACTTCCATCTATTTCGTCTTTAATAAGAGCTTGCTTTCCTAAAGCATCTGCCATTTCAGACTGTTCATTCCAATATGAGCAGGAACCTATACAAACCTGACAGTTCTACCATGCTGAGTGACCATTGTATGAATGATCTCATACCAATGAGCAGGATGATTAGTTCAAGAATATTATTAGCTTTGTGAGAATTCACATTCAGATCTAAATACTTAAAGGTCTAAAACAGAAATATTTGATTGAATTGACCATTCTTTTACTGCTATATCAAGCACATTAAGTTAATTGGCAATAGGACCTCCAAGCCAACAGTGGCCGCTGTCGCTCTGTAGTTCACTTATACTCGCCGGATTTCCCTCTTGCAGCGATGTGGTGATGTGTTCTTTTCCAAAGTGACGAAAGACTTCCGCGTAGGTGTTTCACTGTGAGTGGAAGTAAAAGTTGAATGAGAAAACACAAATCTGGGCTACCAAACGAAACGGGGTGGCATGCCGCAGTTTAATATAGCTAATTTACCTAGTTGGTTGCTTCGGTAACGGTACATTATATGAAGTCCAGTCTACCTTGCATTGTGTCAAAGTGCAGTCCATTACAGTTACCTGTTTTCTGTAGTCTAGTACTGTATTGCTGTAGGGTTAGGGTCTCCGTACCCTGGAATGGACAGAGATGGATTGCGGATTGTGTGAACTGATTCAGTGTCTGGCTGCTTTGGCAGTTGTGGCTTTAATTTTGGTAAGTGACGTTCATTATTTGTGTCTGTAGGTAGCCAACTCCGTTCAATTGAATGCACATAGCCCAGCCAGCAAGTTTTGAATCTTTGTGGTGTCGTCAAGTTAGAATCATTACTTGCTGGCTAACTTCGATAATTTGCTAAAAATGTAACTTAAAAGCTAGCTAGTTGCTGTCTTCCGTTCAATTGTATTTTACTGACGATCTTGCCAAAGTAGAGACTAGAATGGTTTCCATGTACAATGACAGTTGGTTCACTCAATCTTTGAATGTACATTTTCTGTATTGAAATCAATCAAGTTATAGGTGATTATATATATGTATATATAAAGTGGCGGGTCAGCATGCCTTGATATGGCTTATCGGTTTTAGTGTATTTTTTGTATTGTTAATGTTACGTCATAATATATTTGTATTATTTTTATACTTTCCCCTTTGAAGGTTGTATTAATCGCACACTTCAGTGCTTCGGGTATGGTTGATCTGAGACGTCACGAGAAGGAGAAATATTTCCTCTCCGAAGATGGAGAGAAGGGAACATTTCCCAGTCTCCAGGACCCCTCTTCCCGGGAGCTGTCTGTGGTAGTGCCGGCCTACAACGAGGAGCTCCGGAGTAGGTGTCCTTTGCTCACATCGCCGACTGTTGCATTGACTGCTGGGTAACATAATACTATTGTAGTTGGGGAACCGAGCTTGTAGCTTTGAGCTTCTAGGTTTAATTCCTAGGTGGGGCACTGCCATTTCACCCTCAAGCAAGGTACTTGAATCGCTTCTTTTGAATCGCTTCGCTTCATGTAAAGAATTCCTTTGGCAAATGAGCATCTACGAATTGCCTAAAATTTGAAACTGTAACTGGAATAATGTTGTTTAGTTATTTAATTATTTTGTTCCGGCTCATCAAGGATACATCGGAAAGTAACTCCCTACGCATCTCAAAACCTGTTCTGATTTTCAGTCTCTTACCTCAGAGAATAGGAATTTGATCAAACCTGCACTTTTAAACTTATAACACGTCTGATCTGACTGAATGACCTACTCAGGATACCTGATGTTCTGCCCTACTGTACATGTCCTGTGTCCTTCTTAATGTCTTTATAAATAATCTTTTTGTTTTCATTATGTTCATACACCTAACAAGGGGCTGTGCCTTTTTAGATATGGGTGTATAAAGCATTAGATTCCAGCCTCTATACGGTAGCTGTCAAGTAAATGAAATACATGTACATCTGGTCAGACTGTGACAGAAAGGCATGATTGAGCTTCCTGTGTGTGTCTGTGTGCATTTGTAATAATAATAATAATAATAATACATTTTATTTGAAGTGGCGCCTTTCTAGACACTCAAGGTCACCTTACATTGGGCAAAATACAAAATAAACATGGTAAAAACATGCAACATATCCAATAAAGAATAATTAACAATTATTTGTGTGCGTCTGTGTGCTTTCAGTGCCCGTGATGATGGAGGAGACCATGGATTACTTGGAGAATCGACAGGTAATCAGGCTGTTTTTCTGTCAGACATTATGTCATTCACACATTCTGCAGTCAGTGAACATCCAGAGAATGCCTGTGTTTTAAAAGGACAGTGAGCAAGATTTTGTTGTGATTTTCATCTTGTACCGCCAACAAACAAAAATACGGTTTATTTTGGCTCGCCTGTGTACATCTGTTGGCAACCTGTGGTGGCAACCTGTGGCTTACTGTATTTGTTATATGATGGGTTACACACGTCCATACACCAAACGACCACAAGGTGGCAGTGTCTCCTGAATAATGTGAAGCTGCAAACATTTTATATCTTGTTTCAGAAACGGCAACCTTCATTTACCTACGAAGTGATTATAGTTGATGACGGCAGTAAGGACAAAACCACGGAGGTACTACATCTCACATTTCATACATTATGATTTCATTTTAAAATGGCTGACTTGTATTGTAAATTGATTAAAGCACTTTCTAGAAACAAATGAACACATTAATTAATTTAGCAGCGTAAAGAGGTATTGGGTAATATACCCTTGCTGGTGGAGAGTATTTTGATACTGCAGAATAATGGAATTAGGGTGAATGTCTACTGCTAGCGTGGTGTTTGTGTATTGTGATGATAGGGCAACACGTGGTCTCACAGTGGGTTACTTCCGCACTTCTAGGTGGCCTTGGAGTACACTAAGAAGTATGGAGCTGACAAAGTGAGGGTGCTGACCCTGGTGAGGAACCGTGGGAAGGGTGGAGCTGTGAGGATGGTGAGTGTGCTGGGTCATGACCCCTAACCCTTGACCTCTAACCCCTGACCCCAGGACTCTCACTGTGCTGGGGCAAGCAGATGCTGTCTCACATGTCTGGTGTGACTCTGTACATTGTCATCTTCATAGAAGTTGAAAAGGAATTTTTTTGCAAGAACTGTGTTTCGGTGTAGCTGTTTTTGTGATATTTATCTCAATGTTATTTTGTATTTACCTTTCTATAATGATGTTTCAGTACCCTGAAAAGCATTGCGCATTTAAAGTGTGTTGTTGTTGCTGCTGTCGCTGTGTTGCTTTTGTTGTTGTTGTTGTTGTTGTAGTTGTTGTAGTTGTTGTTTTCGGTTGTTGTTGTTGGTGTTGCTGAACCTCTGCTGCCACTGCTGGTGTCGGTGTTGGTGTTGCTGCTGCCACTTCTGGTGTTGTTTTTTGATATTGTATTTGTGGTTGTTGTTTTCTTGTTGCTGCTGCTGCTGTTGCTGAACCACTGCTGCCACTGCAGTTGTTGATGTTGTTGTTTTTGTCATCGTTGTTGCTGCTGGTGTTGGTGGTGGTGTTGTTGTTGTTGCTGAACCATGCCGTTGTGTGGACAGGGCACCCTCAGCTCCAGAGGAAAGCTCATCCTGATGGCGGACGCTGACGGAGCCACAAAGTTTGCCGACCTGGAGAAGGTGGAGGCCGGCCTGCAGGACATCAGCCCCAAGCCGGTGAGTCCTGTGCTCTTACCGCACCACACCGCATCCTACCCTACCGTACCGCACCACACCACACCGTACCGTACCGCACCGCACCGCACCCTACCGCACCGCACCCTACTGCACCGCACCCTACTGCACCGCACCCTACCCTACCGCATCCTACAGTACCGCACCCTACCGTACCGCACCCTACCGTACCGCACCCTACCCTACCGCATCCTACAGTACCGCACCCTACCGCACCGCACCGCACCCTACCGCACCGCATCCTACAGTACCGCACCGCATCCTACAGTACCGCACCCTACCGCACCGCACCCTACTGCACCGCACCCTACCCTACCGCATCCTACAGTACCGCACCCTACCGTACCGCACCCTACCCTACCGCATCCTACAGTACCGCACCCTACCGCACCGCACCGCACCCTACCGCACCGCATCCTACAGTACCGTACCGCACCCTACCCTACCGCACCGCATCCTACAGTACCGCACCCTACCGTACCGCACCCTACCCTACCGCACCCTACCCTACCGCACCCTACCGCACCGTACCCTACCGCACCCTACCCTACCGCGCCGCACCCTGCCGCACCGTACCCTACCGCGCCACACCATACCGTACCGCACCCTACCGTACCGCACCGTACCCTACCGCACCCTACCCTACCGCGCCGCACCCTGCCGCACCGTACCCTACCGCGCCACACCATACCGTACCGCACCCTACCGTACCGCACCCTACCGCATCCTACCGCACCGTACCCTACCGTACCGCACCCTACCCTACCGTGCCGCACCCTGCCGCACCGCACCGTACCCTACCGTACCCTACCGTACCGCACCGTACCGCACCGTACCCTACCGTACCGCACCCTACCCTACCGTACCGCACCATACCCTACCGCACCCTGCCATACCGCACCCTACCGTACCGTACCATACCGCACCCTACCGTACCATACCGTACCCTACCGTACCGCACCCTACCCTACCGTACCGCACCGTACCCTACCGCACCATACCCTACCGTACCGCACCCTACCCTACCGTACCGCACCGTACCCTACCGCACCCTACCGCACCGTACCATACCGCACCCTACCGCACCGTACCCTACCGCACCCTACCCTACTGCACCGTACCCTACCGCACCATACCGCACCCTGCCGTACCGCACCCTGCCGTACCATACCATACCGTACCCTACCGCACCGCACCCTACCGCACCGTACCCTACCGCACCCTACCATACCGCACCCTGCCGTACCGCACCCTACCGCACCCTACCGCACCCTACCGCACCGCACCCTACCATACCGCACCCTACCGTACCACACCGTACCCTACCGCACCGTACCGCACCATACCGTACCGCACCCTACCCTACCGCACCGCACCCTACCGCACCACACCCTACCGCACCACACCCTACTATACCGCACCCTACCGCACCCAACTGCCTTCTCCTATCACCTAATGTGTTAGTCTCCCAGCCGCTAGAAGTGGCATTGATCAATAAACACACAAAATCATACAGCAGAAATGGCTGTCCCATCACACACACATTCAGCGGTTACTGTCTGTTTTATAATAGTGTGAATAGTGTCATGTTAACGCTGATTCTGATTGGCAGGAGAACATGGCCATTTCCTGCGGCTCTCGAGCTCATCTGGAGGAGGAGTCTGTTGCACACGTATGTCTCACCTGGGTCAGGTATACTCCAGTCTCCTGTGGGTACTGTGTATGCTAGAACCTTCTAACTCTGGCCTGCAGGGTGTGCTGCAGGGGGAAAGTGAATGGTAGTCGGGCCTCTTGCAGTGGGTTTGTTTCGGAGAGAAAACAGCCTTTGTGAAGGCAACGATTTTGCACTGTGGTTTAGAAGTGTCATCACCTGGGTCTACAGATTCAAATCAGGGCTAAATCTGGCAGTCTGGATGAAACGGTCATACAGAGGTGGCAAGGGTATTCAGGAGTGACTCATTCAAGTCCACGGGTCAGAAAGTTAAAGTCCTGCCTTGTGTCTTCCACCCAATTAATTCATTCTCCTGACTGAAGAAAAATACTGTGGAGGACTTTTACTTTCTGAACCCGGATTCTGCACCCCTACAATTGTATATAACATTCTGCATTCTTCCACTGAACAAAGTAGGCCATCATATTGCAGTGATGATATGTGTATAGATCGCATGTGGAGTGATTTCTGGAGAGCGTTCGCTGATCGCCGTGTCTCCCCTCCCTCTCTGCCCAGCGGTCGGTGTTCCGCACGTTCCTGATGTACGGGTTCCACTTCCTGGTGTGGTTCTTCTGCGTGAAGGGGATCCGGGACACGCAGTGCGGCTTCAAGCTGTTCACCCGCGAGGCGGCGCTGAAGACCTTCTCCTGCCTGCACGTGGAACGCTGGTACGTCCCCGCTGGGGTGTCCCCGCTGAGGTGTCCCCGCTGAGGTGTCCCCGCCGTGGTGTCCCCGCTGAGGTGTCCCCGCTGAGGTGTCCTCGCCGAGGTGTCCTCGCCGGGGTGTCCCCGCCGTGGTGTCCCCGCCGAGGTGTCCTCGCCGGGGTGTCCCCGCCGTGGTGTCCTCGCCGGGGTGTCCCCGCCGTGGTGTCCCCGCTGAGGTGTCCTCGCCGGGGTGTCCCCGCCGTGGTGTCCTCGCTGAGGTGTCCCCGCTGAGGTGTCCTCGCCGAGGTGTCCTCGCCGGGGTGTCCCCGCCGTGGTGTCCCCGCCGAGGTGTCCTCGCCGGGGTGTCCCCGCCGTGGTGTCCCCGCCGAGGTGTCCTCGCCGGGGTGTCCCCGCCGTGGTGTCCTCGCTGGGGTGTCCCCGCTGAGGTGTCCTCGCCTTGGAGACCGCCGACGCACCTCGGACCGCCTGAGCGACAGTCGTCTGGCCGTCAGAGGGCTGCCAGTTCGATCCCGCCCTGGGCGTGTCCCTCGAAGTGTACCCTGAGCAAGACACCTAACCGCCATGGATTATTACCGATTATTGCGATTATTACCCTGCCGCTGACATACAGAAATGCTCATAAGCAAGGCAATAAAAACAAACACAAAAAACAAACAAACAAACAAATAAATTGTCCACGCAATGCATCATTCAAATACACGTTTGCTGCATTGTTAAAGAGGACACGTTTAGGCATGGGTGTACAGAATTAGCACCTGAAATGATCAGGCACGCACCGTTTATGTACATTAAAGATGCTGGTATTTTAATATCTGACGAGCTGGTTGATGCCTTGTGAATGGGTTAATGAGAACCATCAATTGTAAAGCGCTTTGGATAAAGGCGCTATATAAATGCCAACCACTTACTATTTACTTACTAAAACACCTGGGACCTGTATCACAAACCAGGATTACCACGCTCCACCCAAATCTGGAACATGGACTGAAGTAAAAAGAGCTGTTCCTTTACCATTAATGCCTCTCGTTCTCCCGTTCACACACACTCGCACACAGATGGCGAAAAGGCCCCTCGCCCGGGTGCATGGATAAGCTCCACAGTCTCTGATCGGGGTCTGTGTTTCATCTCTCTCTGGCGACCCCTGGTGGACACGTGCATTTCATGTCCAAGGCGAATATAAAAAGGTCCTCCTCTCACTCAGCTCTGTGCGAGCTTGGCTGTGGGCGGCAGTGTGAAAAGAAGCAGGCTGGTGACATTGCGTGTTTCAGAGCAGACCACGGCTTTCTTCATTCTCTCTGAGGGAGAGGGAGAGGGAGAGGGAGGGAGGGAGGGAGGGAGGGAGGGAGGGAGGGAGGGAGTGTGTGTTTACACTGAGAGTTGGGTGTGAGGGCGGAGGGCTGAGATTCTTGGCTCTGACGGAGTTCAGTGGCGGTACGGAGCGTTAAAGAGCAGAAACCTGGCCTGAGACGGCCAGACCCTCCCAGATGGCCTCGGTGTTTGGCAAACACAGAGCGAGGGTTTATTTTAGACCCTCCTGTGCCCTGGACAGCCTCACCTTGGGTTTCTGTGTGCGGTTTCTGCCTAGCGACCGGCCCTCCCGCAGATTTGAGGGCCGTGCTAGTATTTAAATCAGGGCTGCCCAAACCTGTTCCTGGAGATCTACCGTCCCGTAGGTTTTCACTTCAGCCCTAATTTGGCACACCGCTTGCTGACTGAATGTGGTGTAATCACACACTTTGCGTGTTGACGGAGGGCGTGTCTTTCTCTCCAGGGCGTTTGATGTGGAGCTCCTTTATATCGCCCAGTGCTTTAAGATACCCATCGCAGAGGTGGCCGTCAACTGGACCGAGATTGAAGGTGGGCCGCTGTCGGACATGAATCGCTCCTGAATACCCTTTCTGTTGCCGCTGCGGTTACATTCACTTTGTCTGTCTTTTTATCAGATCTCTTCCATCTTAATGAGTGGATAATAAATTCATAAATAATACAATAATTTGTTATTTAGCTCACATACATTTGATTAGACGTAGCAGGGGACAGTCCTCCCCTGGAGCGATGTGGGGTTAAGGGCCTTGCTCAAGGGCCTAACAGCTGTGTCTTATCGTAGCCACACCTGTGCTGGAACCACCAACCTTCTGAGTCCCAGTCATGTACCTGAGCTTAGGCTACAGGCTGCCACTTTAGTGTCCAGAGCCATTTTTTTATGTTTGCTTTAAAATGTCTGCTGTGGTTATGTTTCCTTTGTGATCGTTTTTCTCTCTAATCTCACGTTTTCCAGGGTCCAAGCTGGTCCCGTTCTGGAGTTGGCTACAGATGGGCCGCGATCTGGTGTTTATCAGACTTCGCTACATCACTGGTGCCTGGAAACTGGAGTCGTCGCGGAAAGCAGACTAGCGCGCCCACGCGGTTCTGAATTTAGGACGCGGAGGAGCGCGGGTGGATGGATTTCGCGTTTCTCCGTGTTGAGCACGCACACCGACGATGCCGCGACCTTCACGGGCGCTGTACTCAAAGCCGTTTTTATCATGTTACCTTTTTTACTGTGACAAAGAGGCACGAAGAAGAGTCCTGAGAGAACATTGCTTTGTAATCAATCGATCATATTTTTATTTTGTATCATTGTTTTTTTTGGGTTTGAAATGTAATAGCCGTTTTTAATTTGGTTTCTCATTTGGAGTATACTGTATGCCTACCTGTGGGTGGGCTTTTCTTTCTTTCTTTGGACTAAAGAAGCACTGGACAACTTGTACCAAATAATTAAAAAGCAACGAATAGTTACTGGGTTGGATGTGTTTTATTCCAACAATCCAAGTAGGAAGCACTTGATCATTACAGAAATGATGGTCAATGTAAGGTCAGCATTCAACGTGAGAGAAATATAAATCTTGCACTTGTGAACTTTCTTTTTGAAATCATACTGTAAAATAAGTTGTCCAGCTGGTAACTCGTTGTCTGTACAATTTTAATACCCCACCCCAAAAAAGGGCAGATGATAATTCGCACTATAACAATAAAATGTTAAAATTAATACACAATGTTTCATAGGAAATGTAGAAACAGTAAAATGTACAATACGAAATATACAATTAAAACAAAAAGTACTTTTACATTTCAGTGTATGTATACTTATGTGGCCACTGACACTTGGAAGACCGTACCATAACGCTGTTCACAAATACCAGCATCTATAATGTGCATAAACAGGGCGTGCCTGATCATTTCAGGTGCTAATTCTGTACACAGCGTTAATTCCCCCCAACCCATGCCTAAACTTGTCCTCTTTAACAATGCAGCAAACGTGTATTTGAATGATGCATTGCGTGGACTATTTATTTGTTTGTTTGTTTTTTGTTTGTTTTTATTGCCTTGTTTATGAGCATTTCTGTATGTCAGCGGCAGGGTAATAATCGCAGGCTCCCAGTTTAAAAAGAACGGTTCAATAGTAGTTCTGCGGCTTGAATCTACGTGAAGTCCCATTATAATTTACTGCTTTCTTCTGCAATTTTGAGGTCTGCCAGAGACTCCAAACCTAATAATGTGGATGTTTTTGTGGGCTGCTGGATACCCTAGGGAGTACATCCTGTTTGTACTCTTCTATCCCGTCTCCTTGCCAGGAAGTCATTCTGTCTAACTCACTCTCCCTCTTGTCTCTCTCTCTCTCTCTCTCTCTCTCTCTCTCTCTCTCTCTCTCTCTCTCTCTCTCTCTCTCTCTTTCTCTCTCTCTCTCTCTTGCTCTCTTGCTTTTAATGTTGCTATCGTCTGGCGTTCTCTTTGTAAGTGAGCGGTGTATATAAAGAAATTATCGGACGTGACAACGCAACGGCAGTTGTTTCAGATTCAAACTCTTTGACAGGGGCATCAGTGCATTTCACATCGCACGGACACGGGTAGACAATCGCTCCCGACTCACTCCCCCGCAGCCGGAGACCGTAGCCTACACCTTGCTAAACGTATGCATTTTGGTATTCCCCTTGCTGTTTCCCAACTATATTTTAAAACAATGCACCGTAACATGTCAGTCCCAGCGTAACACGCTGGTCAGAGGCGAGCTCTGAAATGGACGTACTCAATATTCAAAGCATTGTTACGTTCCTCTGCAGTTGCTGTAAACTGCGAAAATGTCAAACTCCTAGACTTTCCGTCGCCAGCCAGGCTTGCGTCATTAACTGGACTAGTCACTCCGCTCACGATCAAAACGTATCCGTCCGCAATGAAAAGAACCTTACAAATATAGGGATCGATTTCCCTGCTGGCGGACTTCCAATAATTTGCTCAGCACCACCGGTGGCGGCTGTTCGATGTTACGTTTGTGAGAAACGGCCCTCACGCGAAATTGCGCTTTATATCTCCAAGAAAAACAATTGTCCCCATTTGTGGAAACAGGCAGGTAAGCTACTGTAAGTGCCCAGTACACATGCGGGACATGGATTTGAAATGAAGAAATGTGGGTTTTTTCTCAATAACCCATGGTAACATTTGTTCCGTAAGTATTGTTCAAGGCTGACTATTTGTTCCTAAATTAAGAAGCATACTATTTGGCACCCATTACAAGTTATACATTAAAACTTTCATATCCGTGACGGTCTGTTGCGCAACATTACACTATCTATGGACATTCCAATCAAACCAAGACAAAAAGAAAAAGTTTGCATTTAAGTCGCCAAATTCATTTTACACGCTGTAATTTCACAGAAATTTTTGTCAAAGGAAAATGACTACACTAACGTGCATTTGACTAGTGCACGTTCCTGGGAATGTATTGTATGTTCGGCTTATTGCCAGAATGATTTGATCTTGTCCATTCATTTAAGACCGTTCTGTACATGGATACGCGTTTTAACAATGCGTTTTATCCCCTTTCAATGGTGTACAGTATGGACATGAAATTGTGACTTATTTTACAGTCTATAGGTAGTGGCAGTTATTTTATTGAGTTTCTTTGAAATATTATTGTAGGTATTCCATGGTACAGGTGCACCGTTGTTGATGTCCTTTCTCTAGGACGTCTCGAACACAAATCGATGTTGGGTGTATGTTCAATTCTGTAGAAGCGGCAGCAATCTGGGCTCTCCTGGCTCGATACAGATAATATTAATTAGCGGGGGGGGGGGGGGGGACTCACGTCTCGTCCGCTTTCGGATGAGCACACCGCGTCTGTCTGCGATCCTGGGAAAGTTCCAGCGCAGCGGATGGATTCCGCACGAAGGCGCTGAGGCTCCAGTCTGACTGACGCCGGGGCTGTGCCGCTGCTCCAGCTAACAGACGCTCCACACCTCCACAGCGCAAACAGCAGCGGGGCAGCCTACACACTCAACTACGGCAGAAGTGTCTGCGGGTCCCGACGAAGGTAAGAAAGTGAAAGGATTCACGCCATGCCCCGACGCTCAGTCACTTTACAGCTTATTTATGGCATAGGCACAGGTTGATTGCAGTTTCCAAAAAAAGTGAAGTTTAGATATTTTAACCAATTATGTAGCCTGCGTGGGAATCGGTCCGGGATAATAAGAAATAACGACCAGCTTAGTACATGATTCCTTCTTTCAGTTTCCACCTTATTTAAATTAGTTTATGAATATGTTCTTGTTAATAATAAGTTTACACGAATTAAATCGTTTTTCGTTCTATGATGAGAGTTGGGAAAAATGTGTGTTAGTGTAATTTTTCTGTGAATATTATAGCGCGGAGTTTGTGAATGATGTACATTTGTGGGGAGTAAGGAGCCACGCTAGGCGCACGGTGTGACATGATCTTTAGGCTACTCAAGGTGTTCTCTGCCGGAGGGGTTATGACATGAATATACTTTTTTTTTTAATAATGAAGGAAAGAAAGACTATGCGCTGGGATTAGCGAAAGGAAACGCGTCTGTTTATTTTGCTGGGGCGTCCAGATAATAAAGCGCTCGGTGATTAAGCCTATCTGGATCGGTAGACTGAGTGACGCCAGTCTCATAAAAGACGAAATGAGAACGAACAAAAGTATTGATGCCGCATTGAAGTGAACGCCTGTTTTCATTTGGTGCCAAGAAAGGAGGGCTTTGTAGTTATGACTTGCTATTTGTGGGACAGAATTAATTATTTTCTCCACGCACATGCAGGCTGTAGGCTACGTCCGCGTATTTCCGACCTTTTCTATTTTTAGCGCGAATTACATTATTTTGATTACATTACATGAATTACATAATTACTTTTTTTTAATGAAAGTTAAATCCACGCCAGTGTTGCTTTTCTAAACAGAGGAGCAGTCCCTGGACTCACAGGATTGGACTCACGTGTTTCAATTACAGTCGATGTCTGCGTGCTTTTCTTATCAAGTAAACTCCTTGTATAATTCGCACTGCACTTTAGTCTGAGGAATTAGGTGCCAAATACCGTTCTTTTTTTTTTAACGCTATATTTTTAGCCCGCGCAAGTTACCGAGAAGAGCCGTGTACGTGTCTAAACCATCGCAGGTGAAAATTGACTTCAGGTACCCGTTTTATGAGGCTGTTGAACTCCTAACACCTGCTGTTGGCGAAGTTATGCAGCGTTTGACGGTTTGAAAGTTGTTCTCTGAGTTTTATTAGTAAATTGGGCTGTGGCCAACTGCGGCAATGCGGTATTATGGCAATGCCTTGGTATTTGTATATCACAGAGCCGTCAAAGCTGATCCATCTGACAGCAGAAAGTTGGACTGTGATACTGCATCCATTAGCTGTTCCCAAAATCTCTAACCAGGCCTGACACCCCTACACAGTACTGTCTTTCCCAGCTAGGTGTGCCAAGGGCCCCAAGAAGTGGAGTTAGAGCTCTGTTTAACCTTTTCGATTGGTCCGTACTGGGTTGCCTTGACACTCAACACACACCTTCCTGTTTGTCTTGACAGATGACAGAAACCTTACATCCGGCTGCCTGAGGAGAAGAAAATAAGAAACACACGTTCTCCGTAGCGCGCGTTCTCCTGCTCCTGCAGCCCCCGACAGCGGAGTGACTGAGTGTGTTTGCTCTGTCTACGGCGCTCTTCCAAACCCCCACTCCTCCCCCCGTCCTCTCCCAACGAGAGCCCACCTCCACCCCCCCCCCCACCTCCTCCCCCCCGCCGGCTGCCCCATGCACTCCACCACCTCCATCACCTCCCTGTTCTCCTTCACCAGCCCGGCGGTGAAGAGGCTGCTGGGATGGAAGCAGGGCGACGAGGAGGAGAAGTGGGCGGAGAAGGCGGTGGACTCGCTGGTGAAGAAGCTGAAGAAGAAGAAGGGGGCCATGGAGGAGCTGGAGCGGGCGCTCAGCTGCCCCGGCCAGCCCAGCAAGTGCGTGACCATCCCGCGCTCGCTGGACGGCCGGCTCCAGGTGTCCCACAGGAAGGGCCTCCCGCACGTCATCTACTGCCGCGTGTGGCGCTGGCCCGACCTGCAGTCGCACCACGAGCTCAAGGCCCTGGACTGCTGCGAGTTCCCCTTCGGCTCCAAGCAGAAGGACATCTGCATCAATCCCTACCACTACCGCCGGGTCGAGACCCCAGGTGCGCTGGTGCCGCTGCGCGCTAGGCAGGCCGGGGGTGCGGTACTGACGGGGGGGGCGATAGGCTTCTGAAGGGAACCGGTCGCTGAAACTGACCCTGTACGGTGTGAGGTCGCACATTTGTGTGATTGGAACGTTCTTAGCTGAACGTTCTAATGCTGATGTCACAATCACTGCCGGTAATCGAAAGCAGTGCAGTTCTAGAACACTGACGGAGCATTTTGAAAAAAAAACATTCCAAAAGACCCGCTCTTCAAAGGGTTAATGGGATAATTCATTCATGGAATATTTAATTTACAGTGACTCGTAAAACTGTGTGCTGGCTTACTGTTTGCCCGACAGGCAGGGGTGCTGTATGGGGGGTGGGGCTGGGGGAAAGTTAGGAGGATTCCCACTCTGGCCCTGAAAAATATTTCCAGGTGCACTAGTCAGGCAGGGATGCCATAATGAGGGGTAATTAAGACTCCCAAGGGCCTGACTGCCATTAATAACTTATTTTATGATTAATAACTTTTTATTCATCAGTTATTGAAATTGACATGTATAGAATATCTTATTTACAATGATCAGCTGTGCACTGGATGGGGGGGGGGGAGGCAAGTAACAGCCAAAAACCAAATAACAGCCAAAACCCGAAACCATTTCAGTTATCAGTCAGATCGGATTCAGCATTCAGAGAGATGCTAAGGCTCCGGCTTTTAAAAAGTGGGGGGAATTGTATCGGCTGACATGCACACACATCCTGTGGTTTAGTCTTTTTAACGATTCACTTCATTTCAGCGATTTCAAAGACTTTAAATAAACATGAAAGTGGGCCCCCGAACCGCAGAAGTTGAGTTAAAGGTTCAGATTTCAGGCTGCAGAGATTGTGGCTGAATGCTTCTGGCCCTCACTCAGTAATCAATACACTGGATCCCTCTCTCTGGGGCTGCTCGGCATGTGTTAGCCTGATTTGTTTTCAGTGTGTGTGTGTACATGGGTGTGTGTGTGCACGTGTGTGTGTGCAAGTGTGTGTGTGTGTGAGTGTGTATGTGCGTGCATGTCTGCGAGTGTGTGTGTGTATATGTGTGTGTGTGTGTGTGTGTAAAATCTCCAAAAGTGTGTAGAAACTATCTACTGTGTGATGGTTGTTTGAGTTATGCTCTATGTTCTGATCAGTCTCTCTCTCTCTGCCCCCTCAGTGCTGCCCCCGGTGTTGGTCCCGCGTCACAGCGAGTTTAACCCCCAGCACAGCCTCCTGGCTAAGTTCCGTAACGCCTCCCTGCACAACGAGCCCCTGATGCCCCAGAACGCCACGTACCCCGACTCCTTCCCCCAGCTGCCCTGCAACACCTTCACCTCCTCGCCCGCCGGGTCCTTCGTCCAGTCACCCAGCACTGTCAGCTACCCCAACTCCCCCAGCAGTGCCACCGACCCGGGGAGCCCCTACCAGATGACCGGTATGCGTCTCGGGCTGGGCAGGGCGGGAGGTGAGGGGGCGGGGGGGTGTTATGGGGTAGGGCAGGAGGGTTAGGGGGTGGGGGGGTGTTATGGGGTAGGGCAGGAGGGTTAGGGGGGCGGGGGTGTTATGGGGTAGGGCAGCAGTAATGGGGCTAATTGCCACGGACCTGACTTTGCTGTCTGTGTGCCAGCCCCGACTTGAGCCAAGATGGCTGCTTGTGTTTCAGCTTATTGCCGGTTTCTCACCTGCTGCTCAGTTTCTGCTGATTGGAGATAGCGTTCTTTAAGGCCAGTGCTGCCCACCCACACCTGTCGTCCTCATATGATTTAAAAAGGCAGGGGGAAGGGGGGGGGGGGGTAAATTGGTATTTTCCTCAACTCATTTGCTATAAGGATCCTCGCAAGTATCCTCACCATACGGAACCCTGGACTTACAACCCCCAGCATGCTGTCTGTCGAGTCACAGTGGTTGCAGAACGTGAGCTTGGGAGGCGACTTCTGCCTTGCGTTTCAGACCCCTCTGTAGCCCCTCATCCCGCCAAAATCAAATCTGGACCTCAGATCCAAATCCGGCCCTGGTTTTCTTTCTCTCCAAGATGATTAGCTGAACATTTAGTGCTACTGATTGGCCAGACTGTCGTCACACCTGACTCCCAGGTAACGGGAGGGTGGAAAAGCAGCAGTTCTCGGACCTCGAGTTGCTGATCCCTGCCCTAATCCTTCCGTCTCCATTCTCCCTCAGATGGCCTGGTACTGTGGCCTACACTTCCAGCACTGGACTCTGTTCCTTTCAACCTTCGACTGACCTCTGAATGAGAACACTAATAGCCCTGTCTTTGGCTGTGTCTCAAATTGAATACTTCTGTACTTGTTCACTTATATAAGCGTATACTTACAAGTGCACTAAAAAGTTAACTACTTAGAATGCAAGAACACAAATGCTCTATTTTAAAAAAAATGTTTAAATCTGGAGCGTCTGCCTACGTGATGTCCTTATCAGTGCTCGTGTCACAGTGCTAATGCTAATGACGATAGCCGCTGAAAGGAGGCGTGTTTTCCCTGCGCCCCGCGGCAGACACCAGATGCCCGTGTCATCTCAGCGGATTACACCGGCCACGCCCACTTCCACTCTGCCTGCCTGGGCTCCGGGCCAATCCGCTCCCTGGATGCCAGAGTTCCATCAGGCCTGGCCCATTTGCCATGGAGACCCCCCCCCCCCACCACCACCCCCCACCCCCCCAAGGTGTAGTTGAGTGGAGAGAGACTCCTATAGATTCAGTAAGTGAATCGATATGCCCGTGCAGTAATGGAAATGAGCAAAAATACATTGAAAGCAAATGCACAGCAACATATTGCAGCGCTGGGCAATACGTGGACCGGTACACAAGTGATACCCGCTAAATGTCTGTATTTATCAATGCGTTTGCAAAACTTCTGCATATGTGTGCTATATGCAATATTGGGAGTATAATGCGTTTCCCTAAGGGTAGAGGTGCTTGTCTGTATACTGGTGCTCCCATAGTCTTCCTCCAGGCTTATGGGGAGTAATGGTAATCCGGGGAGTGCGTGTGGGAGAGAGAGGGGAGGGAGCAGGGATGGCGTGAGGGGGAGGAGGGTGGGATGAGAGAGAGTTAGGATGATTCCAAGAGCCCAGGGGCCCTCAAAAAATATCACAACACAGGACTTTCTGTGGTGGCGGGGCCCAGTGTGAATTCCCCGAGGCGCCCCTGTAGAGAGGCGGGGGCCGGCGTCCTGATGGCGTGATTGGGTCATGTGATTGGGTCACGTGACCAGCTCAGCTCACAGAGGCCCGTTGTGTCCCCCCCCCCCCGCTCCAGCCGAGACTCCGCCCCCTCCCTACAGCATGACGGAGACCACCGTCGCCACAGAGGACGTCAAGCCGGTAGACTCCGCCTCCAAACTCATCTTCTCCGCCCCCCACAGAGGTAAGAGAGCCAGAGTCTTTAAACCACAGGACTAGAGCCAGCAATTATGCCCAATCCGTTTTGGGATTTCCTGCTAACCTCTCCTCTATTATTTAATTAACCCTCATCATTTATTTGATTTTTTTATTTGATATAAAGACATGAGCCACAGCTGCTGGCTGCATGTATATTCCTGCTGAATTGTTTTACTACATTACCACTGATTTAGTTAAGATGATTGACAGAATAATTTGTTGAAACAAAAACAAGCACAATTTGACAAATGTATTATTATTACTAGTAGTAGTGATAGTTGTGGTATGAGCTCTATGAGTGTTATGTTATTGATAGCCCAGTGAAGCCCAATGAATGAATGACAGATTGGTGGATTTGATTTTTAAAATGTTTAAAGATGTCCTTACCCTGGCTACTAATAGAAGGGCTCGCCTTAAGAACGAGGAGAGCCGCATCACACCAAGGTTTCAGCACATCGTATGAAGGTCTGGCCATTACAGAGCCCTTCACAGGTATCACTTCAGAACAGGACCTGCTGCTTTTCCACCCTCCCTTTACCTGGGAGTCAGGTGTGAAGTCAGGTGTCTGGCCAATCAGCAGCACTAATTACCCATTAGTTAATGGTTTCTTTAGGCTCAGGAAGGGGTTATAGATCCCTCTATCGGAGCAGCCATGTTGTTCAGGAAGGGGTTATAGATCCCTCTTAACAGAGCGGCCATTTTGTTTCAGAAGGGGTTATCGATCCCTCTAACAGAGTGGCCATTTTGTTTCAGAAGGGGTTATCGATCCCTCTAACAGAGTGGCCATTTTGTTTCAGAAGGGGTTATAGATTCCTCTAACAGAGTGGCCATTTTGTTTCAGAAGTGGTTGTAGATCCCTCTGACAGGGCCGCCATTTTGTTTTCGGTCCTGTGCAGCCGACCTGCGGCCGGTGTGCTACGAGGAGCCGGAGTACTGGTGCTCGGTGGCGTACTACGAGCTGAACAACCGGGTGGGCGAGACCTTCCACGCCTCCGCGCGCAGCATCCTGGTGGACGGCTTCACCGACCCGTCCAACAACAAGAACCGCTTCTGCCTCGGCCTGCTGTCCAACGTCAACCGCAACTCCACCATCGAGCACACGCGCCGCCACATCGGCAAAGGTGAGCTCGCCGTCCCTGCGCTTGGGTCCGTTCAGCTCTACGGTGCTCTGGGGCCTGTGTCACGAAGCAGGGTCACGGAGTCAGGTGAATAGCTGCGCTGAGTGAAACCCAGAAAAGCTCTTATCGAGTAGTTATCCAGCTAACCCTGTACTGCTGCTTGGTGAAACAGGCCCCAGCTCTGTCCTTCTGTTATTTTGTAATGTTATGATAATCTCAAAATCTTGCAACTAGTGACGCTTTAGACTGGGAAACCTCTGAGGGGATGAGATCTTTTTATTTTGATTTTCGAGCTTGTGTTCTATCCAGTCCGCTGTCTGGGCTTTTCTATTCTGGTTTAGCTCTGGTCTGGGGGTGTGTCACAAAGCAGGATTATTGAGTCACAGTAGCTGGATGACTGCACTGATTAAAACCAGCAACAGCTTTTTTTACTTTAGTCCATGTTCCAGATTTGTGAGGGCTCCAGGTTTTGCTCAGTGCAGTTATCCAGCTAACCCTGTAATCCTGCTTGGTGAGACAGGCCCCATTTCTGTCCATTTGTTATTTTGTAATGTTATGACACCTCTGAGGGGATTTTTTTTGGAAAACTTTATTTAAAAAGGAACATAGAACGCAATTCTCTTTGGCTGTGCAGCCCCAGGGATTGGTTAGCCGATTAAACACATAATTACTGTAGGTGGCTAGGAAGAGAGAGCCAGCTCTGTGGGAATTTTAACAGGATCCTGGAAAATTTTAAGTGGGTGTTTCTCAGCATTCTGTCATCACCTCATTCAGCAGAACCGGGTGACTGTGAAACTCCTTCACTCCTTGTGGTGTCAGCTCTGTGTTGACTCATCAGCTCTGGGGGTGGAATCTGCGTTGTCACAATGGGTTTCCATGGTGACGGCAGTGATTGGCATTCCCAGGGTCTCCTGGGAATTGAAGTTTACTCTGGGGGGCCCTCTGTAGAACAAAGACTGTAATGGTGAAATGAGCCAGACAGGCCAGGTTTACGAGCGTCTCTGCAGCACAATCTTGGCACAAGTTTAAAACTCTCAGACGAGGGGGGAAAAAGTGCCTTTTGTAAATAAAAATCGAACGCGTCCCCTGTTTCGTGGTACTGTTTCTGTTCTGGAAAAAATGACTGTGACTGTGGTGAGTGAGCAGATGCATTTTGATGAATAATGCTTTGAAATAACACCGCCATTTGGATGGACCAATTTTGAGGAGAAAGAAAAACATTTGCGGTTGCTTCAATTCAATCGTTACTCAGGCACACAAAATTAAGTTGGGATATACTTGGCACTCGCCATATTTTTACTCCAAGAACTTTGTGTTTTCTCATACATTTAGCACCCAATGTGGGCCTTAGCCATTTGGATTTGCTTACTGTTTTTCGACCACAGCCATGTTCAGTAGAGCGCAGTTCTCCTCCGAAACAAGTGGTGGCGCCATTCTGCTTCTTTTCACACTGCAGACTACAGCTAACCTCACAGAGCTGAGTCAGAGGAGGACCTTTTGTATGTGCCTTTAATGTGTAGTCCACAGGCACCTGATAGACTTGCGGAGAATGACCACAGAAGAACTACAGCTTTATGATCGGGTAGAAGCCCCTCCTCCAAAATGCAGGATCCCCTCACCCCGCCCCTGCAGTTTTAATGGAATATTTTCATTATGCCTGTGCTCCAGGCCTTGCGATTATGATTTGACAGTAGAAACCCCACCCCCATATCACATGATTTAATAGACAGTGGTATATGTGAGAACAGATCTTAACTGAACATTCTAATGCTGATGTAACAATCACTGCTGGTGACTGAAAGCAATGGAGTTCTAGAACACTTGACTTGAACATCCTAATGCTGATGTAACAATCACTACTGGTGACTGAATGGAATGGAGTTCTAGAACGCTGACTTATAATTCTGAGAAAAGATTCTACTCTTCAAAGGAGTACTGACAGGCTCCGTCCCCTTGCCCCGCCCTCTCTCTCTCTCTCTCTCTCTCTCTCTCTCGCAGGTGTCCACCTGTACTACGTGGGCGGGGAGGTGTACGCCGAGTGCCTGAGCGACAGCAGCATCTTCGTCCAGAGCCGCAACTGCAACTACCAGCACGGCTTCCACGCGACCACCGTCTGCAAGATCCCCAGCGGCTGCAGCCTCAAGATCTTCAACAACCAGCTGTTCG
Organism: Conger conger; assembly: GCF_963514075.1. Lineage (NCBI taxonomy): Eukaryota > Metazoa > Chordata > Actinopteri > Anguilliformes > Congridae > Conger > Conger conger. Next base: position 57,887,599 of record NC_083766.1, read on the forward strand.
CCCAGCTGCTCTCCCAGTCCGTCAACCACGGCTTCGAGGTGGTCTACGAGCTCACCAAGATGTGCACCATCCGCATGAGCTTCGTCAAGGTGCGGTAAACGGGGTTGGCTGGGGCTGGGGTCGGGGTATGGAGGGATATGATACTAATTCTGGATACAAGGGAGGGCAAAAAACAACAACAAAAAAAAGCAACAAAATCTAAAAAAAATACTTCCCAAATACTATTGCAGTACTGTTGCAGGTTGCGCAGTCATATAAACTGTACAAAAGAAAGAGGTGAACTGCCCATGCCCTTACGTGTAAATACTGTATAAATTTCATGTTGATGAAAAGAAAGATGCAACACGCTCTTATTCTGAAAAGAATGTTTCAGCCACCTCAGCCATCATTACATTACATTTTATGTTATTTAGCAGACGCTTTCATCCAAAATGTGGTACAATAAGTGCAAACCATCATCACATCACATCAAGGCTGTCGAAACGTCACATTTTTGTAGCTATGAAGTGAATGAGGTTTTCTTATGAGCGAGAGACACAGCGTTCATTTAATCTGCGTGCAGTATTATTTTTCAAATCAACAGCACTTCTACCTGATGCGTCAGCACAAGCTTTCCTACGTATAAAGATGTTTTTTGGCATGGGGGAGGGAGGGGGGGTGGACTCATGATCGGGGGTCGATACGGGTTGGTATAAAATAAGGGCGTGGCGTGTGAGCGAGGCCCAAATAGAAAGTTTGACCGCGTGTTGCTGTGGGAACAGAAGAGGCGGTTATTCTGGTCCTGGCCCGGTTCCTCAGGCGGAGGGTGGGCCAGGGAACACGGTGCTGATTTAACGGGTCCTGTCCATCTCCGGTTACCTGAGCCGTGGAAACAACGGTCCTGTTCCAGCCCCCGAACCGGCCAGCCCGCTCACAGCTGCCCGCCCCCCCCCCCCCCGTCCCGCCCCCCCCCGCACAGCGTCAGCGGCCTGGAACACCGCCGGCAGACACGCTTCAGGAGAAAAAAATATTCTTTCATTTCTTGGGTCAATAATTTTTTTTTTCTTGACTGATTTGACACAGCTTTTGATCCTCAACCAGCAGTTGATGGTGAAAGTTTTTCAACGCCATGCTTTTCAGTTAAAATGTCATCCATCACTTCTTTCAGCTGACCGTTGAAAGGGTTACTCTCGTGCAGGGAGTTATTCCACACCACACCAAGTCAGGGCAGTGGGGATGGTGGGCCCACTAGGCTACAGGCTGCCCTATATGAGCAGAAATACTCTGCTTTCCTCTGAAGGAGCGAGGGACAACCATGGGTTTGGGTCAAAGTATCTGATCCCTGTATTTTTTTCTTCTTCTAATCTTTTGTGCCCCCCAGGGCTGGGGCGCAGAGTACCACCGGCAGGACGTCACTAGCACCCCCTGCTGGATCGAGATCCACCTGCACGGCCCACTCCAGTGGCTGGACAAGGTTCTGACCCAAATGGGCTCGCCACACAATCCCATCTCCTCCGTGTCCTAACGGCCGCCAAAGTCACAGGGCCAGAGGGCCGGGCCGGAACTCTCCAGAAAAACCCTCCGGACACTAAACGTGACCTGACAGTCATTTCAATCGTAAACACTCTAACACATTGGAATATGTTCTTGTGCAGCTATGTATCCTAAGTGTACCTGTTTTTTGTGTTTTTTTTTATTTTGTATTCTACTGCATTCACAGATCTGTATAATCTCTTGACACGATGCTCAAATAAGAAAACAAAAATGGGATTTTGATTTTGGTACTCATACGCTGTCTTACATTACCAAACATGGGCCTTGAAAGAAAGTGAAACAAAATGGCAGGACTGAAGTCCATTTTGTTTCATTTTCTTTGAGGCTCGTGTTTCATACCAAAGGGCAGCGCATAATAATTTATCATTACGGAACACTCCATGTAAGTCCAACTTTTGCTTGTGTGATTTAATTGTTTTTGTTTCTTTTTTTTTTCTATAAAAAGATATATATATATATATATATATATGCATCAACTCTGGCTCCTTTCCAGTGTGTGTGTGTATGTGTGTATGTGTGTGTGTTCCAGCCTCTGTGGTAAGGAAGTAAAGAGCAGAGTTGCAGCTTTGCCCAGCGAAGCTGTGCTCTGCCTGGATCCGCCATCTTGGATGTGCTGGGAACGTGGCCGGAGAATAGGAATGTTCTGGGAACGGACACCGGCACTTAAGGAGAGTGCTTTAATGGACCCTGCCCTGTGGCGTCGGTGTGTGTCCGGCTGTGACTGCTACTCAGCGTAACTGAAAAATAACAAGCATTACCTCTAAATCTCCTCCCACTGTCAGAAATTTCACAGTGGAATGACATCCACAGCATCACTTATCTCCCTGTGCAGTAATAACTTCACAAACTTAGCATTTCCTTTGTTGTACAGGTAGCAGTTGAAATTGTACTTCCCTCTAGGGTCTTTCAGCGCACTTATCCCAGGTTATGGGTATGCACTTTGTTGTACGTCGCTCTGGATAAGAGCGTCTGCCAAATGCCAATAATAATTTCCGTCCCTATAGCATTTCTGTAATCACTTGCAACTGGTACGTGGTTCGCATTTTATGCCTGTTATGAACAATATCCCCGATCTAAAGGTACGTTTGAAAGGTATGCGTTATCTCTTGTGGCAGAAACTCTGCGGATGATTCTGATTCCAGACATGTTTGGGCCTTTTCCATTTCCAAAGAAGGTCTCCTCTCTGTATCCTTACAGGTAGTGCAACGTGACATGGTAACCTCTTGCGAGACCACGGTAGAGAAGCATGAATGCTCTTTTTGCTCACCAGTAAGCAGTCATGCGCTTTTATATCGTTTTGTCACATAATGGAAAATGATTGCAAAATTGATGCCAATAATATTTTATAAAATGCTTTCACCCGAATTCATACCTGGCTAAGACAGCGTTCTAAGATGGAATGATTACCATGGCAACCACGGAAGAGGGGGCAGTAACTCCACACTTAATTCGGTTTTATTCTGCACAATCGAATTACAACGAACAATATTGACAAGTCATGCAATACAGTATGGCATTATTGTAAATCACAAATGTAAAAAAAAAAAAAAACTATTAAAGAGACGAATTGCGTCTTTCTTTAAAACCTGATCACTTAAAAGGTCAAGAGTATTATCCACCATTTTTAATTCAATAAGGATAACTACTCGCTGGAATTTCTATCAGGGTTTGCCATAACATATCTGGACACGTAATTTGCTAAATAATATGCGAGCTGATGTATAAATATATTCAGTTTATAAATAGACATTTGATGAATAATTTAAAAATCAGTAAGCGCATGTTCAAAGGAAGGTCGAGTTTGAAACGTGCGGTTCTTGGAGTAATTTAAAAGTGGTTTAGTCACAGCGACACTAGTGACTGTTGCTGATCTAATAGATTGCTGAACAAACAGCACTACCGTGCAACGATAAAAAAAAATCCTTATCAAATGGCGCACACTGTTTTCACAACGGTTGAGATTACAGTCCAGTCGTGGTCCGCCAAGCCCTTCTGGCGAACAAAAAGCGTCGATCCTGCGTCCCATTATGGTGGCCGCGGTTGGCGTGGAGCTGTCCAAACTCGCCCGCTGAGACTTTCCTGACCGAGATCTGGCCGCTAACGGAAGCACGCGGCTAACAGCCTTAATAGTCCTGCTGCGTTTGGGCGCGAGTCTGAGCCGTTAGCAGCCTCTGTTGCTCCTGCAAGAAGCTGATCACTTCTGGGCTCCTCAACAGCGACTGAAGACGAAACAAATTCAAAAATCACTCAACTGACAGCGTCCTGGAAGACACACTCACTTGAAAGTCAAAACCCGGGCACATTGGTCTAGGTTTTGAAACAGTTGGTAGCTGCTTGATCCAGCTCCATACTCAACATGGTTTTAAAACCGCAGGTAATTCAAGATTGTACACGAGGGCAAGCTTTGTTTCTTTCATGAGTGATTTCCACTTTGTGAATCACTAACCTATGAGAGCATTGTGACATGTTCCGTAGTGTTTGAATAACACGACGATAATTGCTTCTATCACATAAACAAACAAGAGTATACATTATGAAACAGAATGGTCATTACACTGTAAACTTGCTGTTAAAACAATGTTTAACGTCGTTTATGTTCCTCACCAGTCTTTTCTGGTTCAACACTTGTTCTATGAGAGACGGCCTCGCCGGACGCTCTCCCACGCTGCCCAGACGTTGCTTGGTGACAGAAACTGGTCTCTCCTCAGCGCTTTCCTGCGTAACAGGCAGACCAAATGGATGACAGAAGCCAACAATATTATTTTCATTCACGCATACAACGCACGTGTTTGCGTTTACGTCCATAGCGTTAAAGCTACAGCATATCAGGTAAACACGACTAGAACTTCTGTTTTAGCAATTCATAAAATAAAAGTCCCGGTTGAATTCAAGTGAACCAATTGAAAGTCCAATCACTGTGACGTCACTTCCTCTGAACTCAATTGACAGCTGCCTTCACCTAAAAATACAAACTATTTCTGCGGGGGTTTCAGATGTTCGAGACTAGTCGCTGTTGTATATGTTTTTTAGGTTCAACAATACCAGGGACACCTTGTGTTGACACCTCATCAATTGTTATCGGTGTAAACTGCATTGTCACGCTACTTAAAGCCGCGCAGATGAATACATATTAATTACTGACACGCGGTTATAATGGGCGCAAGCCGTGGAAACGTGCCTTAAGAAAAACAGGTGCTATTAGCATCTGATCCACAGACGAGGATTTAGCCAATTGTACAACAGGTTGAGTTAAATAAAAACTTCCAAAGATTTTTTTAGCCAGTTTTGAGAGTGACAATCTCCAATAACCCAATACAATATATTCTTACGTCTAATTTTCCGCTTGACATGGCCTGGTCGCTTTTTTTCTTTTTGTACTTGTCTTTGTACATTTTATTACGATGTTTCTTGCACATCCAGGGCTTCCGCTGCTTGGCCACCTGGGTGGTGGTCTCACTGCATCCCTCGTAAGTACATTTCTTGGTCACATTCTCGTTGTCGCCAAAGGTCTCCTCGTCGTTCAGGTCCTCCGGGCTGGCAGTGCTGTCCCTGGGGTCGGTGGTTTCCAGCACGTCGCTCTCGTCGCCGGGATCTTCCATGTCAAAAGGGAACACACTGTCCGGCTCGTGCGGCGTGACCACATTCCGGCTTTCCACAACCCCACTTTTGTCCACGAAGTACGTCTGTCCGTCTTTGGTGAGCAAAAGCGAAATGTTTGAATCCTTGTTCACTGGAGTCGTACAAGTAGCATTATCCTCCTCGCTCATTCTTGCGATCGCAAACAGGGGCTTTGCAGCTGAACCGGTCAAAACAGATCACGAACAAAGAAAGCAGCGCCGAATGTCAACAGCCAACTATCGCGCACACATTAGCTGTCTTGCTAGCTTAGCTAGTTCCCTTTCGATTCCGATTGAACTAACCAGCTAATCAATTGTAGACTTATTGCATTAGATAGTGTGCCTAATATATATTTACATGCGTTCTTTGTTCGTATCTTCACGTTTAAATTCATACATTTTAAATATTGAGGACGCTCGAGCTTGCCGGAGCGCTTAAGCTAGCCACAATAAGGAAGTGACTTCCGGTAACTATTACAATGGGAATTTCATAATAAAAGTTAAAAATGACGTTTTGTTATAAGTCATTCGTTTGTAATGCTGAACCCAAGAAGCGCCTATATTCGAGCATTAACTTTCGAGTTTTAACTTTATTTGGTTATTGCATCTAGCCGCTTGTCACAGACAATAAAAGCAATAAAAACAAAAACGAAAGCTCTATGGTTCAGGCAAGGGGCTGCAGGTTCCAATCACACCTGCTTAAGATTTGAGGAACCCCTCTTGTGGTAGACAGTGGTATTTCCCAAAGTTACAAGCCATCGTAGTTCTCGTGGATATCGACAAGTCATAATGTGTACATCAACAAGCAATAGGGCTGTTCAATTTAAGAATATCAGTGCAGTTTCTCTGACTTCATTACGTTCAAATGAGGTAAATAAATGCTTAACTCGCAAAAATAAAACAATTTTGAATAAAGCGGGTGGAAAAGTAGCCTCAATACGCATTTAACAGTGAAAGTAAAACCATTTTTGTGGTGTCAGAGGTGTCAGCATTCAGGTTCACGTTTTCTGAGCTGCTCGTCGTTCCTGGGCCAGGTACTGCATGTTGGGCTGATGATGGACCGAAAATGTTCAAAATTTCACTCGAGAGTCAATTTTAATCTGATAGAGTACTTTTATTGCAATTAGCTCATATACGCCTAATTAACGCTGAACATTGCTCTATGCGAGAAGTTTTTTTCTGTGCAGCAGTTAGACATAGGTATGTACATGATGCATTACAGTAAGTTTTTCACAAGCCTTGAGGTCTATTCTTTTCCAATGAAATGTCAGCAGAAGCTTTTCACATGGCTTAGCATGTGGCAGCAGTTCCAAATACAATAATATGTTTTAAAAATGGGTTGTGTTGTTGTTTTAGCCTATTGGTTTTAAAAGGGGTCTAACTGAATGTGTATATATATATATATATATATATATATATATATATATATATATATATATATATGTATATATATATATATATATATATATATATATATATATATATAAATATATATATTTTAATCTACACAAGCTGTAACAAAAAACTTCAAATTAACTATGTGAATCTTTTCCATACAAAAAAAGGGTCCATGAATAGGAATAATAATACTTCTACCTGAAAAGACAGCAAAGTAGATAAATGAACACATTCTGCTCAAGCGTCCGTCGGTTGTAATCAAAGGGGATTGTTCATATGGGTTCTCTCTGCTGGCTCCTTGAGGCCATTGTTACACGATTGCCAGGGGCAGGGCTTCATTTAGCAAGCTCTGACGAAGGGACTTCAAAGCATTTCAGTGTTGTTGTTTTTTTTTTTTTTTCATGTAAAAATATGTTAATGAAAAACAGAACTTCAGTTCACTGGCAGTCTGAAGACGAGATGATTGCATTTGTTCCTTAATGTAATAACGTTTATGGAAACATGCCGTCCGGTCTTCATGTCCATGTGTGCTCTTAAAATAATCTGGATGTGTTGCAAGTGCACATTTGAGTGAACTGGTGGTAAAAAGGTACAAATCTAGTCGGAATTTTACATGAATATGCATTGACTAGTGCTTTTTCCTTTGCAAGTGACTGCTTTTCAAAGTACTCCAGGAACACTGAAATAGTTTTGCGAATTGTTCCTTTTCATCTGCCTTTATGGCCTACTGCAATATTTATTATAGTATTTAAAAGGCTATTGCTGTTTTCTGTTTGTGATTTATACATGATAGTTTTACGTTTTTTATGTTGTCATTTTTTCTTTGTTTCTAGCTATGTTTTGAAGAGATCCCCTCATCAAAGTAAATTTCCTACGTTTGTGAATCAGCTGTTGCTCTAGCTGCAGTGCTGGCTTCTGCAATGTGACGTGACGTGTATACCCGAGTGAAATGGATCTTTCGGGGGCAGGGAATCGATTTGACTGTTAAATGAGGAGGGGGATGTCAAACAAGGAGGCCCACCGCTGCGGAAAAGGGTATTGAGGGGAGCGGAAAATTGATTGACATTAGATCGACGTACACGCCCACTGGTGCATAATGACATAAAGTCTAGGTTCAAAATGTTTTCCAGGAAGTGGACGGGGAAAAAAAGCTTTATTCTGAAAAACACAAGTATTACAATTGTATTCTTTTTATGTGTTTAAGACGTGTTTGTGTGGTTCTGAAGAATTGACTTGAGGATTGATGGTTCGTGATGCAGTGTACCAAGCTTACCTTCAGAGCCTGTCCTGGTTTCCCTTTGGGTCCAGCTCCATCATCTTAATTCCCATCTCGACGCTAAGTTCAGCACCATTTTCTTTTCTCCTCTGTAGGCCCGAGATGAAAATGAACCTAATTTCCCAAATGAAGCCCCTTTAATTTTGAGAGCGCACTGCGACCCCCTCAGGACGGAGTCTTTTACTGCGTTCTCCCTGGCGGGGTTCAGGTGGCCGAGGGTTGTTGACAGGAAATGAAATGGCGTTTTTGAAATCTCATCAAAGGCTTCATTAATTTGGACGGTCTCGACAAATAACCCTGTGAACGCTCCGCGCTTGTTTACGGAGCTGGGGAAGCACTGTAATGAAAAGTTCCCCAGCACCCCCCCCTCCCATCCCCAAGGTTCTGGGGGGCTCTAAATTGAAATCAATATGATGTTTTCTTTGAGCGGTCGGGTCAATTGATTCTAATTTATCACGGCTCCCTGAAGGAAAGTCTAAGATGGAACAACCTTACAGCATCCGCCACAATCTTGTACGAAGATGTAATTTCGCACGTCCAGAAAGGACACATTAATTTATTTTATTTTTGTGTTTTAACTGCTTGTTAAATCAAGCTGAACCTACCCTTGTGGTTTGCACCACAATTCCAAATAATTATCATTCCCTGTGACTGTCTCAAGGAAGAAATGCTGGTTTATTTTGTAGACTCGCATAAAGCACAAATCAATTTGCAGTTTAATCACGTGGCGGATGCTAATGGTATCACAAAAGTGCATTTCACACAACAGCCAAATACTGCTAGAGCTAGAGACAGCCTAAGATACTCTCACTTAAATTCTACTGCCTATGTGCATGTTTAAGATGACCTGATAAGGGGACAGAATGGTTTGTTTTTTAAATTGGAAGCATTGGTGTGTGGTCTGAAAGGGAGGGTTATTAGACGTTCACAGGCAATTGCCAATAAGGTGCCTTCCTGGGTGACTGGGTAGGTTCCACCGATGGTTGCTCCAGCAATGAGGGTTGTTCCACCAATGGGAGATGAGGACAGAGAAGTAAGGAGAGGCTTCCGGAAGAGATGGCACAACCAGGAGGTGAGAGGACGCCGAACGGAAAGTTCTAATTCGAGGGTAGAGTCATCGTTGTGTGATAAAAGGAAGGCTACAGCTTACTATACCATTGAGTTTGATGTAAAATAAAATGAAGACACTAATATTCAGATATTGAACCCTGTGGGGTCATTTGCCCTCTGCATTTAATCCATCCTAGCTCCTTAGGCACAGTGGGCCGCCACACCGGTTCTGAGGCCCGTGCCTGGGTCAAGGGTAATGGCAGGAGTAAATATCTACTCTGACATGCACGTCTTTGAGTGTGGGAGGAAACTGGAGTACCTGAACAGAACCCGTGCAAACACAGGGAGAATGTGCAAGCTCCACGCAGAGTGGTTCCGGCTAGCCAGAACTGGAGCCCAGAACCCAGAACCTCCTTCTTGCGAGCCAACTGTGTTAACCACTGCCCCACCGTGCTGCCAAATTGAATGTGGAAGCCAGCGAAAGGGGCTCAGAAGTGGCGTGGCATTTGCGTTCCTGTAACTGATACAGGTACAGTGATCTGATGGCGCAGGTAGCAAAGGCCAGCCAGCAAGGCATTACCGTAGTCATGGCGACCAAATCGTGTTCCTCAAATATGTACTCTCAAAACAACAGAGAACGTGTCATTTCACACACAAAAAGTGACACATAAATTGTATATTTGTAACAGAAAAGTAGTAACACAAAAAGTGTGTTGGACATTACCACAGCCTTTCTGAGTGTGGATATCGTTCAGCTAAAGGAGAGGACAGAGGTTGTGTTTGTACTTTCTATTAAAATGGCTGCCGACAAAAATATTTGTGGGTTGGATGGATATTAAATTGAGGTTGTCAGATGGAGACATCTGTTTTCCCTGTTGACCGGAAATATGGATTGCTTAGATGCGATGCCACTGTGCTGTTAAATATTCTCCGCCCGTCATAATTACTTTCCAAAATGGCAAATATCAGATGGAAAAGGGCTCAGAAAATGACCTTTATCGAAATTAAAACACTTTTTTGCCCTTTTAACAGGGTTGGTTTTCCTGCCCTTGACACCAGGTGACAGTGTGTGACGCAGTTCCCCGGTGCCAAAACAGCATTTTGAATTAAGGTTCCTTCCTAGGCGGTGCACAATGCGTACACATTTGAATGTACGCAACGCCAAGTAAAGCACAGTTGTTCCGGGTAATTATGCGACTTCGACCTCTATTCCCTTTTAGAACTGTCTTAAATCTGACAGGGGAAGTTGGGCTGAGTTATTAATATCTATTAGCGACTGCGCGCGGCCCAGAAGTCTTGCTGAAGCTGAAGTTTAGCACGGACGTGATAAGAAAGTGAATCTTTTAAACACGAGGCTATTATAGATGGGGTTTTTTTCTTCAAGTTTCATTTCTGCCAGAAAGAGAATGTTTCCTTGATTCCCCCGAATAATGCTGTTATCGCGGAGGAGGAAACTTGCGTCTGGAGCCAAGCATGGTGAACATGACATGCTCTGCTGAGACTATCGCAGCAGACTATTGAACTGTATTACAGGAAACTGGTGGTATTTTGGATTTAGGCTGGAGAACGCGGAATTCTCATCTGATATGTCTCACTGCTGTTTTAGCAACGTAATGATGCAATATGACACAGAGCTTCGATGGGTTTTCAGCGCTGCATGTCCATGACGTTATGTTTCTTTACTGGTTCCATAATTCCTTTGGGGTGGCCTGTAGCATAGTGGTTAAGGTAGATTATGGGGACCCACAAGGTCGGTGGTTCAAATCCCGGTGTGGCCACAATAAGATCCGCACAGCCGTTGGGCCCTTGAGCAAGGCCCTTAACCCTGCATTGCTCCAGGGGAGGATTGTCTCCTGCTTAGTCTGATCACCTGTATTTCGCTCTGGATAAGAGCATCTGCCAAATGCCATTAATGTAAATGTAATGTAATGTAATGTCTTTAACATTAAAAATGAACCTAAAATGTATTTAAAGACAACATTTTATTTTCTTCATTTTTTGTCAAAACGAATAATTTGAAAACCCATCATTCACAGCCGTTATGGTCACGTTGACTACTAGTGACATAGAACTGCTGCTTTGTGTGAAGGTGGGTCACTATTAGGCTGTGTGGTCTGGACATGGCCGGGCATGGACAACGATTAGTCTATTACGCGCCAAAAAAGAAGACGCACGCATCATAGGCTAGTGTGTAAACTGAGTGGTCATAACACCACATTTTCATTCATTCATTAATTCATTATCTTAACCCGCTTATCCTGAACAGGGTCGCAGGGGGGCTGGAGCCTATCCCAGCATACATTGGGCGAAAGGCAGGAATACACCCTGGACAGGTCGCCAGTCCATTGCAGGGCACACACACCATTCACTCACACACTCATACCTATGGGCAATTTACACTCTCCAATCAGCCTAACCTGCATGTCTTTGGACTGTGGGAGGAAACCGGAGTACCCGGAGGAAACCCACGCAGACACGGGGAGAACATGCAAACTCCGCACAGAGAGGCCCCGGCCGACGGGGATTCGAACCCAGGACCTCCTTGCTGTGAGGCGGCAGTGCTACCCACTGCACCATCTGTGCCGCCCACACCAAATTTTGGTGCAAATAATTTGGTATGTGAGATTCCTCTCTGACCACCCGCGTATTTTTGAGGGTCTCCAAAAGTAAGACAAAGATTCTTTAGACGCATTTTTGAAGCATCTTATAAATATTCATGAAGGGCTGCGGCCAATCAAAATACCAAATGGACATTCTGTGCTTGCTTATTGTAGCTACTGGCAACCAACCAGAATCACCTCCAGAACCACAGCCTCTGAAGACGGGAATAACCGCCACAACTAATGCTGAATTCTATAATTACCATTAGGCATTCCAGGCACTGTAGTGCCACAATTCCAAAACCGTTAAAGCCTGACCTCGCTTCGAGTTTTCAGTCGAATCACGTCTTTGTGGCTTATTAACATATTCCACGGGAACCTTTCCAGCGTCAAAATAACTCCTGTAATTAATATGGGAGATGTGCTGAGAATGTGATAGCGATGGAGCTTTTTAAGAGGTAATCCGTGGCTGTAAAGCCGTTTTACGATTTTATCTGAAAGTGTAAAAAGACCGTTTTAAATGAGTTATCCCCAGCTGAGGACAAAAAAAGGGAATTGAACTTTTGAATTATTTCCCCTCAACATTCTCGCTTGCCCTGCTTACCGAAAGCCCTCATTTGCCTTTGAAATCTGATTCAGTTGGGAACACCGAAGAGTTAAAGAAGTTTGCTAAAGTTACTCTCGGCAAAGTTTAAAGTTTAAGGTTTGATTTAAGTATTAATCAGACGTGGCCCTGTGGGACGTTGTGGTTTCCTTTCAGTCTGCAGCCAGATTAAGTCTTGGAAACAAAGCAGTGGACTTCTTATCCAATCAATGACTTTTAATGAATCCAAAAAAGTGTGGCCCACCAGGTCAGTGTAGAGTATCCCGCGCTTCGTCAAGCCTGGACTTGAGATGCCGAAATAATCTCTGTCTCGACTAGCCTACCTGACCTGGCAAGCCGGTGATCATACAAAGCATCGCATTACTGCCGTTTGGCGGGCGGTCTTAGCGCCGTACAATGGGAAGACAAGTGCATGCAACGAGGGTTAAGAGCAACAGTAACCATCGAGGTGGGAGGGAAATTCTCAGAAACCACAAATGTGAAATCCTAGGATTGACTGTAGTAAAATGGTTACGCCTGCCAGGGAAAATACAAGAGGATATGTGTGTGTGCAAAATACAAATACACAGGAAAGTATATGCAAGATACTTCACTTGAGTTTTAAGGGCTGGATGGCTGGGAGTCATTGGATTGTAGCTATCTTGGGCTGTGGCTAACAGCTACGTGAGCCAGACGGCCTTATGCAATGTGTGTGGTCCTGTCAGTCCTCTGTCTCAGCTTACAGTGGTCTTTCAGCTGCCTGAGCTCGGTATACAATCCGAATCAGAAGCACATCGGCATGGACAATGAAACTATATATAATTGCCTAGTTGAGCACAAATCTCTCTGGAGTTTGCAGTGGTAATAAAACAACAACCCACGATTGGCTGATTAGATAATGGCATGAATAAGCAGGTGTACAGGGGTTCCTAACAAAGTGCTCAGTGAGTGTATATTCCCAGCACCAGAGTTGTCCAGTGTTATCCTGAAAGGGCTGGTCTGGGTGCCGGTTTTTGTTTTAGCCCAGCACGAAGACACCCGATTCAGCTAATTAACTCTGTATTATCTTCAATCAACTTCAAGACCTTGATGAGGGGAAAGGGATATCTTAGTGCCGGGCGACCCAAACATCCTGCACCCTCGCCAATCCTTTCTGGGCAAAATTGGACACCTCTCCTCCTGCTCCTAAGCGTGTTATCCGTCTCTTTGAAGCTTGTGGGAGTTTTTACAATCAGTTAAGAAAAAGAAAAAAAGATGGCACTGACTGTCCTGAGATATCATTACGGACTCGCCCCCCTGGTCTTCTTTGAAAGCGCTTTCTTTGATAATGTCATCTTTTGGTGGTTTGTAATTGTAGCCTGATTTAGAACCGTGGCTTTGATCTGACGCACGCAGCCAATCAGCCGCCACTTTTAACATCACAGGGCGCCGCGGTAACCTGGTGACCCCCCCCCCCCCCCCCCCCCCACCGACAGCTCAGCTTTCAGAAGAGGAGAAGAAGAGAGTGGATGGAAATGGCTTTATGGGCCCATTTATTTCAACACGATATCAACATTCAGTTCTGTACATTCTGCAGTTGTTGGGATGCACTCAGTCCGAATCCCCCAACATTTACCGCACTGTGGATTGAAACGGGCAACGAAGGGAAGGTGTTGTGTTTCCCAGCTAGCAAGCACAAATCGGCCCTATGTTGGATCGCCATCGGTGACCAGCTATCGTTCCCATAGGGTGGGCGTATAAACCTCAGGCTTCACCAGGATAGGATACAATTTTGATTCTTTAGGCAACGGTTCAGTATTCGGCAATGTTACACATTTTTGTTAAGATACGATCCAAACCAATCTGATGTAGGCTAGTAAGAAATTATCAATGTACATGATCCAGCTAACACAATCCTGCTACAACATGGCCTACACATACAACCAATATGAAACTGGCAGTGCAAGAATTTATTGACGTCACGTTTAACGGAAGAAAAACAGCACTAGCGCGCGTAATAATGAGGTTGAATCAGAAACGTAAAGAACAATGTTGGTAGTGTTGCTAGAGAACAAACTGCCGTATAATTTAAATACATGTTTGCTATGATTCATAACAACAGGGATCGGTTTTTGCATGTTGTATCGATTGGAGCGGATCACTGCCCTTTCAACCGATACAGCGATCGCGATGTATAGTTACACTACGCCAGTCTGTAGCTGCAGCAGTCCAGGAGTCCGATGCGACGGCATTTTAAAACTGCCGTGAATAGTCCTGGCGCCGGTAGAATGTTGCCGTGACGATTTTTCAAAAAAGCCGATGGACCGGCTGCTGTGGCCGATGGCGGTTTGAAAGGGGCTTGTGTCGCCGTGGAGAGAAGGTGCGCGAACAGGGATGGCAGCGAAGATGAGGAATCCGAGTCTCTGTTTTATACTGCTGCGATGCTACAGTCAGGGGCTTCAGCAACGTGGTCAGCTGTGCGCACTCAAAAAAGCCTAAACAAGGGTGTTAGTCTTATAATGAGACTTAAAATCTTAAGTAGAAACTATCAGCTTGTTTTAAGTTACTATCATTTCATTCCCCATTGGCAAATGTTGAATCGACTCAATCTGTCTCACCTCGCTGGCAATGTTTTTGTCTTGTTTAGCAAAAAAGATCTAAAATGAAACCTAAAATGCTTGCTGAGATTGACTTCTTTTTTGTCTTTTGCAGTGTCTCAAACGTTGCCCTGACTCCGCAGCACGCGTTCGCGATGGTAGCACCCCTGTGCTTAAACTGCGTTAATAAACTTCCAGCAGGGTTCCTCAGGCTGTTATGAGGCATGCAAATCACTCGGTGCCAACCCTGTTACACACTGTGCCCGTTAACCTTTATCAGACAAGCTCTGATTCATTTCATATTACAGCCCTGCCCTTTAGTCTTCCCTCTGCTGTGCGTGTGTGTACGCGCATGTGTGTGTGTGTGTGTGTCTGTCTGTGTGTGTGTGTCTGTATGTGTGCGTGTGTCTGTATGAGTGTGTCTGTGTGGGTGAGAGAAAGGGAGAGAGCAAATGAAGAGGAGAAACTGATAGTAACAGAGAGGAGGAGCGATAAACTGTGTTTATGTGTCAGAGAGTATATTTATGTGTATTAGTGAGCAGGTGTGTGTGCATATTGCCTGTGTGCATATGTGAGTAAATGTATGAGTCTCTGTAGCCCTGTATCTGATAAAATGAACATCTCATATCTACTTCTGTTCATGTGAATATGAGAAGGAGAGTGAGGCATTCACACACACACACACACACGCACACACACACACACACACACACTCTCACACACACACACACACACTCACACACACACACACTCTCACAGACACACACACACACACACTCTCACACACACACATACGCTCACACACACACATACACATACTCTCTCTCACACACACACATACTCACACACACACATACTCTCACACACACACACACACACACACATACTCTCTCACACACACACACATACACACACACACACATACTCTCTCTCTCACACACACACACACTCACACACACACACATACTCTCTCACACACACACACACACATACACACACACACACATACTCTCTCTCTCAGACACACACACACATACACACACACACACACACAGTTTGTTGGTTTCAGGTCACTTGTGAGGACAGGGAGGACACGGTGACTTGTGAGGACAGGCTGCAGATCTCCATGTTGGTGAAGGAGCTGCCTCCCTCGCTGGTGCACTCTGGGTAGGAGGAGCTGGAGGAGATGATGTTCTTCAGCCTGTGCAGGGCGATGACCAGCAGGGTGAGCAGGAAGGCCAGCAGGCTGAGGAAGATGGAGACGTAGACGTAGACGTTTTCGGGCCTCTCGGACGAGGCGTCCGCTGCGGCCGCCGCCGCGGGGATGGACGTGGGGCCGATCCGCAGGAAGGTCCCGTTCTGCGTCAGGAAGGTCCCGTTCTGCGTCAGGAAGGTCCCGTTCTGCGTCTGGAAGGTCCCGTTCTGCGGCAGGAAGGTCCCGTTCTGCGGCAGGGAGCCGTTCCAGGCCTCCGCCGGGATTTCCATCCCGCTCATCCCGGCGTTCCCGATCCGGAGCGGCTCAACTCCGTTCCATAGGGAAGTTGGGAATGACCACGGTGATTCCCAATGCTGTGATGATTCCTGACGATGAAGAGTTGCCCGATGGTTTGCTTGAGAAAGAAAGAAAGGAGAAAGTACAAGTATAATGTCTGATTAGTGGTTGCATTTCAGCCCGAGTACAACGCAGCACCCTGGATTTAGTCGACGTTCGTCCCTAACTTTTACTCACAATGGAATGCAACAATGCGCGTTTTCTTCACAGACTAGCAATTCAGCAATCACAACTTGTCAAACTGTGATGGAAAAAAAAATAAAGCTCGCTCATATTTTTTTGGCAAAGTTAGAGACTTGATGAAATATAGTCCCGTTTCTGCACAGTCATGATGCAGGGTGCAAACAAGGACAACACGTAATACCAGCAGTTTTTCTTCGCCGCCCGGGTGACCAGTTATTGGATTTCAGGAAGAGAAGACAAGAGCTGGCTGACAGTATAAACATAACACCAAGCTGTTTGTTTGTTCATATGCTGTCTGTGGAATGAGCAAAACCTTACCAGACATTTCTAGGAATTTGGAAATCCCGCAGATAGATATTTTCAGTCCCAAATTTAAGAAATGTCAGGGAAAAAAAGGATGTCTGGTCAGCCTATTCTCCACAGAAGGTTCACTTTAATAGTTCTTTGAACTTTGATTGCTCTTTCAACACGTTATTGAGTGAAAGTGGTCTATGCTGGACTTGTAGAAATTTGATTAGGGTTGACAGTTTCTTTTCCTGAGTAAAGATTGTTGAGGTAAAAGGCAAAATATAATACAGCTCCAGACACCTACCCCGCCCCCTCTAGAGTGGGCGTCAGGGAAAGCCCCCAGGGCCTATAGTGACCTTGCGTGCTGAGGACAGATAGTCACTGGTGTCTGGGGCCTGGCGCCTGGGGGGAGCGGATTTAACCCTTTGAAGAGTAGGTCTTTTCGAATGTTCTTGTTTTTGTTTTTGTTTTTGTTTTTTTTTACATTCTAAGTCAGTGTTCTAGAACTCCACGGAATGAGTCACCAGTGGTGATCAGCATGAGAGTGTTCCGTTATGAACATTCTCGTCACGTGTTTGTGACCTCACGCCTTACACTGGGGGCGGGAGATCCTCCTCCTTCTTTGGGTCTCACTGTGCAGGATGTGAAATTATCTCTGTGCTTTCAGCGCTGCTGTCTGCCAGCCTGCCAATCTCAGCGTGCGCTCCACAAGACAAAGGCAGCCCGCAATTTAACATTTCAGGCACTACTCCTTTGCAGAAGAGAGCGTTTCAGATACACTTCTTGATGGAATGTGTGCGTGTGTGTGTGCACATGCATGTGTGTTGGCATGTCTGTGCGTGTGTGAAAACCCTGTAACTGTAGGGAACCCCACCCTGTCTGGCACCAACAATCATTCCATTCCAAAGTCACTTAGATCACATTTATTCCCCATTCTGATGTTTGGTCTGACCAACAACTGAACCTCTTGACCATGTTTGCTTGCTTTTATGCATTGTGTTGCTGCCGCATTATTGGCTGATTAGATATTTGCATTAACAAGCTGGTGTACAGGACTACCTAATAATAGTCACTGATTGTATGGAGAATGATTTCATTAGGATTAATTATTTGGCTCTTTCAGACATCAGAGAGCAATCCAAACATTTGAGTAAACTGTAATTAGTCTCTGTGTGTGTGTGTGTGTGTGTGTGTGTATTTTGGATAAATTGTTTTATGCATTAATTGTGTAAAACGCAACCTTTCGAGAGTCATGACTGCCTGTAACTATGCATTTTGTATCCAGGCAACGTGCCGGCCTGTGGTTGTTAGGGTAAAGCAGTAGGGCCTCAGGACTGTGGGCACCGTGCTGATCTGTGGTTGTTAGGGTACAGAAGTAGGGCTACAGGACTGTGGGCACCGTGCTGATCTGCGGTTGTTAGGGTAAAGCAGTAGGGCTACAGCTTCACCTGTGAACGGCTGGGCCTCCCGCTGCTCTCCTACCTGCTCCCCGGCTGCTCATGAATTATTGATCTCCAGACATCTGTGTGGCAAAATGTCACGGTGAATTTCGACTGCCTCCCTGGGGCGGAGCGTGTGACCCTTTCCTCTGGCACAGAGCCCCCCACCCCGCCAGCATTGTCCCTCTGATTGCAGCCAGTGTGGAACCCCCCCCCCCCTTTAGAGAGGGGTGAGGCATTTGGGAAAAGATTTTGCTCAGAGGAAACTGTTCTCAAGGTCAGAGCTGACAATGTTCTCAGCAGGGCCTGGGGGGCTGCTGCAGGGGGGGGGGGCAGTCTAAAGGCCTGGAGGAGGGGGGGTGCCTGGGGGGGAGAGGGAGAGAGGGAGGGAGGGAGGGAGAGAGGGAGACAGAGAGGGAGGGAGAGGGAGAGGGTGGGAGAGAGGGAGGGAGACAGAGAGTGAGGGAAGGAGAGAGGGAGGGAGAGAGAGAGGGAGAGGGAGACAGAGAGGGAGAGGGAGACAAAGAGGGAGAGGGAGGGAGAGAGAGAGGGAGACAGAGAGGGGGAAAGAGAGTGAGGGAGGGAGGGAGAGGGAGAGGGAGAATGAGAGGGGGAAGAGAGGGAGGGAGAAAGAGAGAGGGAGTGAGTATGAGAGAGTGTGAGGGTGAGGGAGAAAGAGAGGGAGTGAGAGAAAGGAAGAGAGAGGGAGAGAGTTATAGCAGCAGGTGCCGAAGGGGTTTATCGCATGCAGAATTTCGTACCGGCTTCTGCTATTAATTGTTTACTAATTATACAGTTGAGCCCAGTCATATATCTCAGCCGCCATTTTAGCTAATTTTATGTGAAAGGCTCATGAATCCCAGCCCATAGTGGCGCTGTATGAAATATTTTGTTTTGGCCTCATCTGAGAACGAGCCAGCATTGTTTTATAGAGCGATTTGAGCCAAAAGAAAAAAAAACTGCATTACATTACAGGCATTTAGCAGATGCTTTTATCTGAAGCGACTTACACCGTTTTTGCATTTTTACATGATATCGATTTAGACGGCTGGATACATACTGAAGCGATTCCGTTTAGGCGCCTTGTTCAAGGGTACATATGTGGCAGTGTTCCATCTGGGAATGGAACTGACAACCTTTTGGTTTTAAGCCCAGTTTCCTAACCATTAAACTACCCTGCCCTCCTGCCCTCCAGGACTGCAATTTCCCAATGCCCTGCCAAAGACAAGAGTAGGACTGATAAGAGTTTTCAGTCAGTGGGACGTCCATGTTCATGTCTCATCACACACTAGTGCCCCCTGCTGGTCAGCTCAGCACCTAAAGCACTGGTGTCCAATGGAGGACTGAGAGTATGCAGGTTTTCAATCCAACCACCTGCTGATTAGTTCCACCTCTCTGGTTGAAGGCGTGTTAATTAATGAAATCATGAATTCATTAGTTCATTAGCCTCTGTGTCTGTGTGCTAATTGGTCATGACGTGTTGTCCTCTGACTCACCGTCTGTGTGAGCTGAGAAGGTGGGTTGTTTCAGAATAAGAGCGCATGCTTGTTTCAGAATAAGAGCGCATGCTTGTCTGCACCTTTCCAAAATGATTGAGGGGGCTGCAGTGATTGAGACAAATATGCACAAATTTGGCATCAGAACGGGGAAAACTACGGGGTTTATTATAAAAATTCAACACTAAAAATTCAACAGCACTGAGAGACAATGTGGATGTAAAGGAGTTTGTGTGTGTGTGTGTGTGTGTGTGTAATATGTGTGTATGTCTGTGTGTGCGCACCATTTTATCAATGCTGCATTTTGCCATGCCAGGAGTGAATAATGGGTGAAAACCCCAGGGCTGTCTAAAAAAGTGATGTTGATATTATTCTTTACTCAACTGAATTACCCAAAACAGAGCTGCTGACTCATTCCTCAGAGAAAGTGACAGGCGCATGCGAGCGTGCGGAAGGAGGAAATGAAAGAATGGAGTGATAAAGGAAAGAAAGGGGTAATAAAGAAACGGGGTGGGTGTGAGTCGTTATATAGAGGCGTGTGCGGGAGAGAGTGTGGAAGTGTGTGTATGTGTGCGCGCGTGCCTGCGCGCGAGAGAGAGAGAGAGAGAGAGAGAGAGAGAGAGAGAGAGAGAGAGAGAGAGAGAGAGAGATTGTGTATGTGTGTGCGCAAGAGAGCGAGCGGATATTGTGAAAGTGTGTTTGTGTGTTTTTGCCTGTTTGTGCAGTAGCATCAGTCTAGCTAAAGGCATAAACTCTTTTATTAGTGGAAATTACGCATGCAGTTTGAATCACCGCGGAAACTTTTAACGTCGTGGTTCGTTTTAAATACGGAGGCTGATTAGTGTTCCCGGGGTGAGCAGCGCGCGACTTTGTAGTTTCATCCGCTGGTACGGAAACCCCAGAGCCTGTGGTCTGCCTCTCTTTCCTTATTCCGCTCTTCTTAATTTCCTGTTAATTTTGAGCCTTTTCGCTATTTATTCACACCCTGGGAACAGCCGTCTTCTCCCCCCGTTTCACTGACAACGAGCAGTAAAGCGGACACGTGCCCTCTTCCATTTGCTCTGTCGGCTCCTATTATATCCCTATTTTTATTTATTTTTTGGGCTCATTTCAACCAGCCGTCCAAATCACACAAATAGGTTCTCTCCCCCTTCCCTCCGTACCCCCCGGTTCTCTCTCCTTTTCTTTATTCTGTATTCTCACGTCATTGAATGTCGGTCTAGAAGTTACGAGTGGCTGCCGAAAGCGCTGCCTTGGAGTGCGTGAGAAGTCAAGATGCTCTGTAAAAGGACGCTTTGTGGACACGTTTCGTTGTGCGCGGCGGAAACGCGTCGCTGTTGGAGACACAAAGAACACGGGAGAGTAACGGAAAGGGAGATCTGTCAGACGCCTCGTGCTCGGCTACGGTGATGTGACGGTTGTGACCACGAGCGCGCTCCTCAGAAAAACCCTGTATCGTTATCCTCATAACGGACCGCAGCCGTGCGAGGATCAATACATTGACGCACACACCAATTTCCCGCACAGTACATTACCGTTGTACTTACCGTTCTGCAAAGCCTAATTTCTTTTCTCTTTTGGTTCAAACAAAGGAAGCTCACCATTACTCATAATATGGAACTATACTTATTTTTCTTCCCCAAAGGCTGCCAATTTTCTAATCTCTAGCTCGCTATCAAAGTGTGAACGGTGAAAACATTCTCACCGACTGGGGAAAAAAGAAAGACTTACCTCTTTTTCAGTCAGGTCTCTGCTTCACATTCTTTTGCAATCCACTCCCTTTCTGAGGGAATTTTGTGGGAGCGATAGTCCTTGCGTTCGCTCGTTTCGAAAGGAAAGAGATCTGTGAAGTGCTGGGAAGTGAGAGGAGGTGATGAGAGAGGAGGAACACGGAGGAGAGCAGGTGACTCCAGTCCTGTTGATTCTCATCTCTGAGTGCTGGGGTTCGACTGTCCAAACGCTGTACAAAGCCTCCCCACCCCCTCCTCCTCCTCCTCTCTCTTTTTCCTCCACCGCATCTCACTCCCTCTTTCTCTCCCTCTCTCCCTCCCTCTCTCCCCCTCTCCTCTGGGCTGCAGTAAGCAGTGACTGACGCCTCCATGCCACTGCTCCGTACACCTGCTGTTTTTTTAAGATACCCCCCCCCCAACCCCCCAAATAATTGACGTATGAGAAACAGAACATCAATAAGCTCTGATTCAGAAAAAATTCTGAAATTCCTCAATGCTAAATTTTGTCCTTTAGAAAAGGGCAAAAACTGTCTGAATGATTTCCAATTTGTCAGGATTAAGAAATTGACATGCGCCTTGCAAAATCTTTATTTCATTTTTTCCAAAATAGTTTTTGTGCGTGTATTTGTGGTGTCAATGTGTCTGTGTGTGTGTCTGTGTGCGTGCGTGAGAGAGCGAGAGAGAGATAGTGTGTGTGTGAGTGTGTGTGTCTGTGAGTGCTTGATAGAGTGCCGTCTCCGCCAGGGAAAATTTCAGCAGTTCCTCCCGTAATTCCCCTGGGTGAGCAGGCCAGCAGTCTGGCACTCACCCATCTTCTCCAGCCTGTGTCTGAGGCTCATTAGATCCCTGCCTCACATTTTTCTAACTTTATTTTTTTTATTCTTTTACTTTCGTGTCACAGCAGTCGGTGTTGGCTGATCCCAGACCAGCACTTGGGGGGGAACATTCCCAGAGCCGTTCTGTGATGACAGGAGAACGTTAGCGTAGCGCAGCGCATTAGCGTAGCCTAGCGCGTTAGCGCGTCGTCTCCGTTCCATGGGTGGGCTGGTTTGGCCGCTCGTTCAGACGTGGCAGGGATAATCACCACTCTCGGCCATCGCCGCTCTGTCAGGCCCCCATTACGGAAGACTCACTTTGTTTACGGAGCATCATTTTGATGTCATTTTATTATTTTTTAAATGAGACATTACTCGTGGTCATGAGCAGGCCAGATGTCCAGCTGGGTGAAGTCAGGCACAGCACCGAGCCAGCACAGAATGGAAATGAAATAGATCTGTGTATTTCAAACGCATGTAGCTTTTTATATGCACATACTGTAACGAGTAGGCTTGTTGGCATTCTGGATATCCATCCTCCGTGTTATTAAGCCTTGCAGAGAGTTTAGCACTTTTCAGAGTTTTCCATAGACTACATTACAATTATTCAGCTGAGGCCTTTATCTGAAAGACTTCCAATTGATTGGACTAAGCAGGGGCTACCCTGGAACAATGTGGGGTTAAGGGCCTTGCTCAAGGGCCCAACAGCTGCACTGATCTTATTGTCACCACACTGGGGCTTGAACCACCAATCGTCCGGGTCCCAGTCAAGCACTTTAGCCACTAGGCTATAGGCACCTTAGGCACTAGGCTGTAGGCACCTTAACCACTAGGCTGTAGGCACCTTAGGCACTAGGCTATAGGCACCTTAGGCACTAGGCTGTAGGCACCTTAGGCACTAGGCTATAGGCACCTTAGGCACTAGGCTATAGGCACCTTAGGCACTAGGCTGTAGGCACCTTAGGCACTAGGCTATAGGCACCTTAGGCACTAGGCTGTAGGCACCTTAGGCACTAGGCTATAGGCACCTTAGGCACTAGGCTGTAGGCACCTTAGGCACTAGGCTATAGGCACCTTAACCACTAGGCTATAGGCACCTTAGGCACTAGGCTATAGGCACCTTAGGCACTAGGCTGTAGGCACCTTAGGCACTAGGCTGTAGGCACCTTAGGCACTAGGCTATAGGCACCTTAGGCACTAGGCTGTAGGCACCTTAGGCACTAGGCTATAGGCACCTTAGGCACTAGGCTATAGGCACCTTAGTCACTAGGCTATAGGCACCTTAGGCACTAGGCTGTAGGCACCTTAGGCACTAGGCTATAGGCACCTTAGGCACTAGGCTATAGGCACCTTAGGCACTAGGCTGTAGGCACCTTAGGCACTAGGCTATAGGCACCTTAGTCACTAGGCTATAGGCACCTTAGGCACTAGGCTGTAGGCACCTTAGGCACTAGGCTATAGGCACCTTAGGCACTAGGCTGTAGGCACCTTAGGCACTAGGCTATAGGCACCTTAGTCACTAGGCTATAGGCACCTTAGGCACTAGGCTGTAGGCACCTTAGGCACTAGGCTATAGGCACCTTAGGCACTAGGCTATAGGCACCTTAGGCACTAGGCTGTAGGCACCTTAGGCACTAGGCTATAGGCACCTTAGTCACTAGGCTATAGGCACCTTAGGCACTAGGCTGTAGGCACCTTAGGCACTAGGCTGTAGGCACCTTAGGCACTAGGCTGTAGGCACCTTAGGCACTAGGCTATAGGCACCTTAGGCACTAGGCTGTAGGCACCTTAGGCACTAGGCTGTAGGCACCTTAGGCACTAGGCTGTAGGCACCTTAGGCACTAGGCTGTAGGCACCTTAGGCACTAGGCTGTAGGCACCTTAGGCACTAGGCTATAGGCACCTTAGGCACTAGGCTATAGGCACCTTAGGCACTAGGCTGTAGGCACCTTAGGCACTAGGCTGTAGGCACCTTAGGCACTAGGCTATAGGCACCTTAGACACTAGGCTATAGGCACCTTAACCACTGGGCTGTAGACTGCCGTGATAATGGCCACAGATTCTCATTCGTTAAAAGGCCCCTGCTTCACCCAGTGATGGAATAATGCAGAATTCAGACACCTCTTCACACAGCCACACAAGGAGGCCTTGAAATGGGGCTGTTTTGAGTTTCTTCCTTATCTTATTTTCCTCCGCCTTCGTACTTCCCGTGTTGGAAAGTTACAGTACCAGCTGGCAGGTGCTCGGAATACCAAGCAGGAGAAAAGCCGTCTCGCTCCGCGGTGTGAACCGGCGGTTGTTTAATACCAAACACCTCTTCTGTATGCATAAATACAGCTTCGCTCTTCAGTTCTGTGTCACACACTGAACCGGGGATATAAACTCGAGGGCTGACTTGGCGGCGTTTCATTCCACTCTTGTCCCAGACAAATTTTTCATTATCACTTCACTTGGCTGAGATGGGAAAGTTACGCATATTACTCCGCGCGGCTGAATTATTTTGGCACCAGCGAGAGGCACACGCGCCTTCGAAATCGCCCAATTCTTCTGGCAGCGATGAAGGACGCATATTAAAGCCTTTATTTCGGCGGGAAGTCCCGCTGAGATTCAGAACCTCTTTTCCAAGAGAGGCCTGGCCATACTTTTTTTTTTAATTGGCCGAATGCGTTCGGCGTCAGTCAGGGGTAGAAGGACAGCGCTATCCGTTTTCTGTTTGGCCCTCAACCTTCGACCCTCAAGATTTACCGTCTGGAAGGCCGACTCCCTCAGCTACGCCCCCCCCCCCCGCCCTTTTCTTGGCGGCGAACAGCTGCGCTCTGGGGGGAGCACATGGCCGCTCCTCCATAAACACTGGAGAGAGGGATGGCGGAGGAATACCAATGCGGCCCGCGTCTCCCCCCCCGCCGTGTCTGAGACGTGCCGCCGCGGCGTGGGTCGGACAGGCGTGGACACGGAGGGGGACGAGGCTCGTTTTACCGGGGTAAACCCAGGACAGAACACCGTCACGCCGCTCGCCCTGTCTGGGATCTTTAAAAGGGGGGGAGGGGGGGAAGGCGCGGGTATCTGAGATTTTTGGTTTTAACGAGCCGAGCCGCAGTTGGCTCGTGTCGGTCGTCCCTTTCTCCATCCTGCTCTCCCGACGTCTTCAGCGAGACGCGAGAGGAAGGCAGGCTCCGGGTGCAGCAAAGGGATTTTTCCGCAATGAAATGTAATAGCAGTCACCACGGCTCCCTCCGAAAAAAAAAGGTTTTTATTGAAGCTCATTATTTCCAGACAGGCCCGCTCCCTGCTGTATTGATCCGGCGCATTCCACTGGGGTCCCAGCCCTTTTGGGTCCGATTGGACTGCATGGCCCGCCCCGTCTACGACTGAACCAAGGACGAGGGGAAGGGCGCTCCTGTCCTTTAATTAGTCCTGCTGTGCCAGCTGGGGGATGTGACAGGAGGAGGGGGTTGTGTGTGTGTGTGTGTGTGTATGTGTGTGTGCGTGTGTGTGTGTGTGTGCGTGTATGTGTGCGTGTGTATGTATGTGTGTGTGTGTGTGTGCGTGTATGTGCGTGTTTGTGTGTGTGTGTATGTGCGTGTGTGTGTGTGTGTGTGTGTGCGTATGCATGCATGTGTGTGTGTATGCATGCATGTGTGTATATGTGTGTGCGCATTTGTGTATGTGCGTATGAGTGTGTGTGTGTGCGTGTGTGTGTGCTTGTGTGTGCGTGTGTGTGTGTGTGCGTGTGTATGCATGCATGTGTGTATGTGTGTGTGCGCATTTGTGTATGCATATGAGTGTGTGTGTGTGTGTGCGCGTGTGTGTGTGCTTGTGTGTGCGTGTCTGTGTGTGCGTGTCTGTGTGTGTGTGTGTGTGCGTGTGTGTGTGTGTGTGTCTGTGTGTGTGTGCGTGCGTGTGCGTGCGTGTGTGTGCGTGTGTGTGCGTGCGTGTGTGTGCGTGTGTGTCTGTGTGTGCGTGTGTGTGCGTGTGTGTGCGTGTGTGTGTGTGCGTGCGCGTGCGTGTGTGTGCGTGTGTGTCTGTGCGTGTGCGTGTGCGTGTGCGTGTGCGTGTGCGTGTGCGTGTGTGTGTATGCGTGTGTATGTGTGTGCGTGTGTGTGTGTGCGTGCGCGTGTGCGTGTGTGTGAAGGGTGAGGTGGTGAGCGAGACATCCCCAGCGCCCGCTTGGCTCATTCCCATAATGCCGTGTGTCTGCAGAGCGGATCCTTTGGGCCTCTCTCTTTGTGAGCGCTCCTCTGAAAGAGTCCGATAAGACAGGTTCTGCTAATCCCAGCGAGTCAGACATGGACCGACCGCTCGTTTGTGACCGGGAGATTTCTCTTGCGTCATCCTATCCCATCCAGTCTGTGGTTTTAAGCATTGCAGAGTGCTCTATTAAAAAGCAACCGTAACAGTGTTTATATAGAAGTCAAATGGGGACCATACATACTCTATTAGAGTTACTCTGTCAGTGTGGATGTTGCACTGTTTTCAACCTCTGAAGCGATTCTGGTGCCTTTTACTGAGAGTGTTACAGGAAAATGTCGGCAAGGGAGCATTCCAGGGTATTGGGGGAGTGGCCATTTCTTGGGTCGCTGTTGGTGATGACAGAGTAAATCCGTCATGGATGGGCTTTCCTCCGTAAAACTTTGGCTCACGGCGTGACCTTGGTGTGAAGATTTGTGGGGGCACTTGACCGTACAGTCTGTGAGCTCTGAGAGTTAAATCAGCACGGTGTCAGTGGACTCTGAGGAGCTAGTGCAGGGATACATCCCCATCTCTGCCCCCATAACAGCCTGCAGCTTCGCCCCCCAGGACTGAACTCTCCTCTGCTCAGCCCCCCCCCCCGTCTGTTTGTGGAACACCCTCCCCAACCATCTCAGGGCTCCACACACCCTGAGCAGTTTTACATCTGCATAAATAAATCTGCATCAATAAATCTGTTCTTGTTCTTTTTCTTCTTCTTCCTCACTGAAATCCCCGAGGCCCGTTTCCAGTGACTCAACAGGGGCCCAACGATGTTTGTTCCACACTGGCTCCATGTTTGTTCCACACTGGCTCCATGTTTGTTCCACACTGGCTCCATGTTTGTTCCACACTGGCTCCATGTTTGTTCCACACTGGCTCCATGTTTGTTCCACACTGGCTCCATGTTTGTTCCACACTGGCTCCATGTTTGTTCCACACTGGCTCCATGTTTGTTCCACACTGGCTCCATGTTTGTTCCACACTGGCTCCATGTTTGTTCCACACTTGCTCCATGTTTGTTCCACACTGGCTCCATGTTTGTTCCACACTGGCTCCATGTTTGTTCCACACTGGCTCCATGTTTGTTCCACACTGGCTCCATGTTTGTTCCACACTGGCTCCATGTTTGTTCCACACTTGCTCCATGTTTGTTCCACACTGGCTCCATGTTTGGCGAAATGACATGTTCACTGACAGGCCCGAGATGGGCTTCCATCGGGGCCTACAAAGCCAGGCTCCACGTGATAAAACTAGGGCTCCTGTGGGATGAGAGCCCAGGTATGAGCTTTGTGGGCCCTTGTGGACCCCATGGGGACTTGTTGGCCCCTTATGGACCCCGTGTGGACCTCATGGGGACATGTTGACCCCTTGTGTACCCCATGAGGACGTGTTGGCTAGGCTCTCAGTGTTTGGTGGACGTCTTCCCTCCCAAAGGGGCTGAGTCACTCCAGCGCCGGGCCTGTCCATCAGCGTAATCCCCCCTGAACACAGCAGCACATGCCGGGCTTAGGGCACCAGAGCGTGCTGCTCTGGGGCACGGGGAGAAGGGTCCGCCTGTCTGCCCCCGTCACAGAGAGGAGGAGGAGGAGGAGGAGGAGGAGGAGGAGGGGTGGGTCTGTCTGGCCCGGCCCGTGGGGCCAAGCGCTCCCCCTTCCTGCCAAGAAAGTGTCGGTCGGCCATCGCCGTGCGCTTTCACCAAAACAGGGTGGGGGTGCGGACGGACACATTCTGACTCTGAGCTGTTCTCCACATGTGAATTCAGCCAGGCTGCGCTGCCCCAACATGCCCCATACGCTGCCCCTACATGTACTGTCAGCTCTGACTGCTGTGGATCTCCGCACAAATTATTGGATCGATAGATAGATACAGGAGATAGATAGATAGATAGATAGATAGATAGATAGATAGATAGATAGAGGTGACAGATAGATAGATAGATAGATAGATAGATAGATAGATAGATAGATAGATAGAGGTGACAGATAGATAGATAGATACAGGAGATAGATAGATAGATAGATAGATAGATAGATAGATAGATAGATAGATAGAGATGGCGCTGGTGGAGGTTGGGGACATATCCACAGGAAACAGGAAGGGGAGGGTCCCCTTAATCACATATGACAGAACTCATTATCCAGTTCAGAATTCATACATTTTAAATGAAAAGAAATCAAGTTTAAATATTTTTTTTAATCAGCACAGAGAATTGTCATGAGAATAGAAATAATTCCCCAAAACCTAAAAAAGTCAGCTACCAGTCATTCCACTTTAAAAAAAACACCAAGGACTTTCCAGGAGAGAAAGATTTGCTTCTCTTTTTTTTCTTCTAAAAGACAATAACACCAGAAAACAAATCAGACTTCTAACTGGGAAGGGCGTGAAGTTAAATGTGTCTCTTAGACAACTTTTGAAAATATGAAATAATAAATGTGGCGAATAATAATTCTGAAAATGTAGCTGCTCCTCGCCACAGCACCATCGGAAATCTTCCGGGGGATTTATTCTAATATATTAATAATTCAGGAATAAGAGAAGACAGAGAAAAACCCTAGAATTGCAAAAGCCCCCTTCTTCATCTATTCATAATTAATAGGATCGGCACACGTGGATATTAGCCCGTTGAATATGGTTGGGGGGCAACTCTCAATGTAGAAGTGTTTACCGAAGGGACGGTGGTCCCCCCCACAGCGAATAACCGAAGGTGACGTTCCTACAAGCTCTGAATATTTCATAGGGGAGAAAAGAACAAGTAAACAATACAACTTTCATTATTATTAAACCCAGATAAAACACGAAATGCAGCTCCGGGCGCCCGTGTTAATTTGGGCCACTCTTGTTCCGCGTAGCGTATCTTGTCAGCTTCGCTCCTTTCCGTAATTATCCCAAAACACAAGAGCGAGAGAGAGAGAAACCTCCAGCACTTTTTTCTCAGTTTTGGCGATTGAACTCCCAGGTCTGTTAATTAGTGTCGTCCTTTAAGTAACACTGGGGTCCCTCTCCCGGCCACACATTCTGAAATATCAACTAAAACATGTCTGAATGCGGTCGAGGCGATCAACAGATGTTCTGGTGTCTTTAGCTGTTTCAAGGGTACGTTTTTTCTCAGTGTTCTAGAACTCGGTTAGCAGTAGGCTATAGTTATTGCTATCAGTGTTAGCATGTTCAGGTAGCTCGTAAAAAAACACAAGTCAATCTTAAAAACTATTTCAGTCTTACTTTTACTCTTAAACTCCATTTCCATTTGGTAAAACTATTGCCAATGAGGTGAGACAGTTTTACTCATTTTAAGACTGGCCAATGTGGTGAGATAATTTCCCCTGTCAAGCAAAAATGTACTTAGAACATCTAATGTTTCAGATTTTATGTCTCATTGCAATAGTAAAACATGTATGACTGCTTTAGTTAACTTTTTGCAATGTTGTTTGAGCAATCGAGCTGAAAGATCTTGATTGAATCTTGCACTGGAGCTGTCTCTTGATGTAGAGTATCTCAGACAGTGTAGAAATTACCTCGCAATAATCACACTAAAAGTTGCAACTTGATTTGTGAGGGGAAAAAAAGTTTGAGACCAATTTAATTTTGACAGGAGTTTGAAATGAGTTTTTATGTTTTGAGAGGGTTTTTAGATAAAGGGGTTCTCTTCTGAGATAAAGGCTTGGCAATCATTTGATAAGAGCCGATTGAAAATAATGAGTGGGTAATGAAGCAGTCTGTTCCTATCTGCGAAAGAACAGCAGATGTTTGTTTGGCTTTGGAGAAGAGGATCACATTGCTCAAAGAGAGAGGACAAGGGCTCTTGTTAAATAAGCTTTTGAAGAGATAAGCCAGACCTGTAATTAACTTGAGAACAGTACAATAATTCTGTGTGTGTGTGTGTGTGTGTGAGTGTCTCTGTGTGAGCGTGTATGTGTCTGGATACTTCCTCTTGTTTTTCAGTCTCAGACTGAACCTTGGTGAACCGGGTTACGCTTTACCAGCAGTGAGCTTTTGTCAGCCCTGTAATACCAGTGATGTTGAACACGACAGATCAAAGCAAAGTTTCAGCCTCGTTTGCATAAATCCAGTGGTTCAGCGGTGGTGAGAGGAGGGGGCACATTGGTTGCCCAGGAAAGGGGTTGAGGTGGGTTGTGAGATAAGCCGAGAAAAACAAAGCCGTCTCGGCGTGATAAAGTGTTTTACAAATAACGATGACATGTGTGAAAACCACCGGCTGGGCTTCGCTCTCTCTGAATTTCAATTAAGTTCATTTCAGGTCAGCGCAGAATAGGACTGCTGTAGGAAATATGTTTTTTCTTTTATTTATTTTTTAAAGTGAATTAGTGGACCAGCTAAAGCCCTAGTCCTGGTGCAGTGTCACAAGGCACAGTCCTGATTGGTCCAGTCTGGAACACAGTCACTGTTCTGATTGGTCCAGTCTGGAACACAGACCTGATTGGTCCAGTCTGGAACACAGTCACTGTTCTGATTGGTCCAGTCTGGAACGCAGACCTGATTGGTCCAGCCTGGAACACAGTCACTGTTCTGATTGGTCCAGCCTGGAACACAGTCACTGTTCTGATTGGTCCAGTGTCAGATGCAGCCAGCACTGTGAGTGACTGACAGTGACTTCCGCAGTGAAGGAGGGGTTCATTCAGCAAAGACCAGCCCTTCCCCTCTTTTCTGACTGACCTCTTTTCTCAGACTCTAAACTCTGTTGCCCCAGCCCCAGAGGATCCTGGGTAACGCACAGCCCTTCCGTCCCCGTTTCTGACACTAGATTGACGAGGCGTTGAACATAAGGAGGTGCAGCCCTGCCCAGAGGAGACATGGCCAGTGGGGGGGTTCAGAACTGGGGTGCGCTGTGGCGGGGTAGCCCAGTGACAGGGGGCATGACGGGCAACTGTGGAGCTGAAGGTCTGGAGAGACGAAGCAAGGCCCTTCCCCCAAAAACTGTTCCAGGGGCTTTACCCCTGCTCACTCTCGCTCACTCACTTGCAACTGGCTGTCCAATGGCGTCCTAAAAACATGCTCTCAACTGAGGAATAAATCCAAGGCCTGTGAGTCCACGCCGGGTTTTCACTGCAGCTCCCGCCGGTGATTATTTAATTAGTCTTATATTTGGTCTGCCATCGTTGATGGAGTCGGGAGCAGAGGCTGCAGACCGCACATGTTCCCGCTGTGTCTCTGCTCTGAGAGAGGAGTGAATTAGCACCATTTAGAGCAGCTACACTCTCGGAAATAACGGTTCAGTGGAGATGCATTTTCGTTCTTTAAGAAACACAGTTCCCACGTGTAGACAAGAGGCAAAATAATGGTCTATTTGGAAACTAATAAGTAGTTTTGAAGCAAAAAAAACAACAAAAGTGGGACCATGAAGCAAAAATAATTATCTGTAATGTACCTATAGGGATCCACTCCAGTGACAAGCGTTTGGGCCTTTTTAAGCACTTATCTTTTTTGTAGGACACACACACCGGCCCTGTAGGAATCGAATGTGATTCCCTGTGCAACAGAAATGTCCTAATTCTTCACTGCCAGCAAGGGACTCTGTTCGTCCTTGATGCATCCTCTGTCACCTTGTGCCCGAGGGGGAGGAAATGCACAAATCTCTGACACGACGGACAACTCAACCCTGTCCCTGCAAGCAGAAACAATCACCGTGAACAAGTTAATAGCGGTTTTGTATTAGCATTTCCCCCTGGATAGCATTTTACATGGTGCTGCCTTGCCTGGCGGTGATGGTCTGTCAGATGAGATTTTTGTTGGGGACACGTAGGCCTGCTGGGGCTGGCTCTGTAGCCACACTAAATTTTTTAATTAAGGGTCTTTTTACGACGTGGAACTGGGAGAGACGTGTGACAGTTAATGAGTGGCAGAGGGCTGTGTGGGTGGAAAGATCATTAACCCTCTGGTGTGAGGTGTGAGGTCACAAATATGTGATTGGAATGTTCTTAACTGAACATTCTGATGCTGATGTCACAATCACTGCTGGTAACAGAAAGCAGTGGAGTTCTAGAACCCTGACTGACAAAAATAACATTCCAAAAACCTTCAAAGGGTTAATAATGGATTTGATTTACAGCATATAGCGCCTTTAATGACACACTATCTAAGCACTCTGCAGCGTGAGGTATATTTAGCGGTCACCTGGGCGATGCAAAAGCAGCTAGCTTGTGCCAGAACTCTCATCACGCATCAGTTGAGCAGGAGAAGAAGGTGGTTTAATAAACCAATTAAAATGGACAATGATGCGGTTGCCAGATTCAAGGGTGGCGTGTGGCCAGAACACCTGGGGTGGAGGGAGAAATAAACAAACAAACAGTTTCCTTGGATACAGGTACCCAAGAAACAAATAGAAAATAAACAACCTACAGAAAGAAACTGTAACTGAGGTTCTGAGGTAATCTGTACTATGGTACTGTTATCACCCCCCCCTCCTGCAGTAATGCAGTATTTCACACAGCAGGTAGGCTGGGTGGGCTTGGCTGGCTGAATGGTTATTATTCGCTTTTGAGAAAGTGTTTTAGTTTGGGATGTCAGAAGGAATCTGGGGCATTCACACTCTGACGTCCACTTTAATGTGCGGATCAGTGGGATCGGTGTGGAGAGGGAAGCTTGGCCCCGCTGCAGCGCTAGCAGACCTGCGCAGAGGAGAGGAGAGGTCTCCCTGGCACCGAGCCGGCCCACCGGGCCCAGAGCTCCAGAGCTCCAGAGCTCCAGGTGAGAAGCACTGCGCTGCAGTCCAGCTGCCCACACCCTGTCAGCCTCCATGCATCAGCCTAATCACATGGCAACCGCCCAACACTGGACTTCACTAGCTATCTGCATCTGCTGAAGTCACACACTGACACACACGCACAGACTGTCTCTCTCTCTCTCACACACACACACACACACACACACACGCACAGACTCTCTCTCTCTCACACACACACACACACACACACACACACACACACACACACAGACTCTGTCTCTCTCTCTCTCACACACACACACACACACACACACACACAGACTGTCTCTCACACACACACACAGACTGTCTCTCTCTCTCTCTCTCACACACACACACACACACACACACACACACACAGACTGTCTCTCACACACACACACAGACTGTCTCTCTCTCACACACACACACACACAGACTCTGTCTCTCTCACACACGCAGACTCTCTCTCTCTCTCTCTCACACACACACACACACACACACAGACTCTGTCTCTCTCACACACACACAGACTGTCTCTCACACACACACACAGACTGTCTCTCTCACACACACACAGACTGTCTCTCACACACACACACACACACACACAGACTCTGTCTCTCTCACACACGCACAGACTCTCTCTCACACACACACACACACACACACACAGACTCTCTCTCACACACACACACACACAGACTCTCACACACGCACAGACTTTCTCTCTCTCACACACACACACAGACTCTGTCTCTCTCACACATGCACAGACTCAGACTGTCTCTCTCACAAATGGACACACACAGACTCTCTCACACGCACACACACACACACACATACACACATGGACTCTCTCACACACACGCACAGACACACGTGGACTCTCTCACACACACAGACAGACTCGCTCTCACACGCACACACACACTACAGTCATTACATTCACTTAGCAGACTCTCTTACCCAGAGTGAATTATGAAAGCAGAGGACACCAGGGTTACTCTCAGGAACACAGAAATTGGGCACAGAATGCATGTTTATGCCCAGGAAGCATAAGTCAGCAGAACAACCCGGCAATTAGCATTGTAGACCAGAGTAAACACAGCAACGCCGCTGAACCCGCAGCGCTGTAATCACCAGAGGAAATCCCTGGAGGAGGAATGAGAACGGCTAAAGCGGGTTAGCGGAACAATGGCTCCGTGTGAACTGGCGGGTGTTCAGCCTGTGCTGGAAGATGGGGCGGGTCTCTGCCGTCCTGGGGGGGGTCTCTGCCGTCCTGGGGGGGGTCTCTGCCATCCTGGGGGGGGTCTCTGCCATCCTGGGGGGCGTCTCTGCCATCCTGGGGGGGGTCTCTGCCATCCTGGGGGGGGTCTCTCCCGTCCTGGGGGGGGTCTCTGCCATCCTGGGGGGGGGTCTCTGCCATCCTGGGGGGGGTCTCTGCCGTCCTGGGGGGGGTCCCTCCACCACACGGGGGGCAGGGACTTGACTGGGAAGGGGCAGAAAGGCAGGAGGCTAGGGGTCAGGCACCAAGGCCTGGCAGAACAGAGGAACACACACACATATACACACACACACACACACACACACACACACACACGCACGCACACACACACTTTATCTCTCTCTGTCCCTCTCGTCCTCTCTTTCTCTCACTCCCTCTGTCCCTCTCTCTTCTTCCACCCCTCTGTCTCTCTATCTCTCTCTCTCTCACCCTCTCACACACACACACACACACGCACACACACACAAAGAGCTGCCCCTTCCCGTTGTAGCGTGTGAAGATGTTGCACATGATCAGTGGTGGTCTCTGTCTCTGAGGCCTGATGAAATTAGGGCCTAATTGATGTCTAAATGAAGTGCTGTGACATCACAGGTGTGAGTGGGGACAGCATAAGTGCACGTGTCACCCACATTCAGGATCACATTCAATCATAATGTGGTAAAATTGATCCTGTTCCAAAGCAATTGGTGTCAATTGATGTATCAATCCAAAAACATTCATGATCTACATATGGACTGTTGTTACAAGTAATCCGTTTCCATAAAACTATGCTTTAGGAGTGATGTTGCAGTTACTTATCATTTTGAGTAGTTGGATATATTGGTAGATAGATGGGTTGTAATAAACGAAAACACAGTATTTTCAAATGTGAAGTGTATTTCTTTTTGAAATGCTAATACTTTGAATGTTAAGTTGTGAAAAAGTTATTTGGTTCAGCGAACACATTTTTGAAAAAGGTGCATTTTGATTATCCGTTTTAGGTTTTGTGTCTACAGTTTTGAAAAATGACCTCAAGGTTCTGCAATTAGTGTCAAAGTGATTGTAAAAAACTGTAACATACGGTGACGTATCACCACCAAGTTTGCTCACCATGTTCCCAAAAGTGCAACATGCTTTCATGATGAATAAAAAAAAAGTTTTTCCAGATCAGGTGTTTGTGTGTGTGTGTGTGTGTGTGTGTGAGAGAGAGAGAGAGAGAGAGAGAGAGAGAGAGAGAGAGTATGTATGTGCGAGAGAGAAATATAGAGTGTATCTGTGTGTGTGTGAGAGAGAAACAGAGAGTCTGTGTTTGTGTGAGAGAGATAGTGTGTGGGAGAGAGAGAGAAAGAGTGTGTGAGAGAGTCTGTGTGTGTGAGAGAAAGAGACTGTATGTGTGTGAGAGAAAGAGAGAGTATGTGTGTGTGTGAGAGAAAGAGAGAGTATGTGTGTGTGTGTGTGTGTGTGAGAGAGAGTGTGTGTGTGTGAGAAAGAGAGAGTATGTGTGTGTGTGTGTGTGTGTGTGTGTGAGAGAGAGTCTGTATATAAGAGAGATATTGTGTATGAGAGAGAAAGAGAGAGTATGTGTGTGTGTGTGTGAGTGTGTGCGCGCTCATGTTCTTTCCTGAATGAGTCATTTCCTGTGTAATCACACAGACAGCGTGGTTTGACAGCTCTGATTACAGAAGACGCCTGATAGACGTCCTCCTGAATGTCTCTGAATGAACCCCACGGACGGATATCTGAGCTGAAACCCCACAGCCCCACACTGTGCCTCGTGTGTCATATCTATTGACTTTGTCAATGCGTTTATTTCTATTCTGAAGCACTGCCTTTGACATTTAGCTTTATATTCATGTCATGCATTTATTCATTCCAAAATGTCCTACCACCCTCTCCTCCCAACCTACCCCCCCCCCAGAAAGTTTATTTTTCAGTGCATCCCACATTTCCTTTCAGGCATGTAATAGATGGCTGTGAGGAGCCTTGGAGAGGTCCTTAACGCCTGGACCCGAGCTTGCCTCCCAGTCCCCGCGCTCCCTTCAGCGAGAGACGAGATGTGTATTGACTTTCTTTCAAATACAATTATTGAAGAGGAAACGCTGGCATCCACCTCTGCATGAGCAGATTGCGGCAGCACCTCCCGATTCCCCACTTTCCAGTCCGGTCCGTTTTGCCCGTCTTTCGTGTCTGTGTGGTTTCTCGCCGGGGAGAGCGGCGACATTCGTCTTTAATTTAAAAACTCTGGATGAAGTTAACCGCATGACAGCCCGGCTGCAGCACAGGGGGAGGTTTGCTGTGTTGATCGGGAAACGGAACATACGGCTCTTGAGATTGGTCGCCACTGAAAATCCTGCGATCTGATTGGTTCCGTCAAGTCTTACCCAGCAATTAGTTATTTTGTGACACGCCACCTGAGTGTTTCAAACGTGATTCCGCAGAAGCCAAATCTGTGTAAGGAAGAAAGAAGGGCTCTCAAACTTGATGAAAATTATGTTTATTTACAGGAATGGCAGATGTCAGAAGTATAAGAAACATACTCTGGATTCAGCTGAGCTAATATGTGGCTCCTTTCAAGGCCATAGGGTATTGCCCATCCTGTGGTGACTGAATTTGTGTGTTTATTACTTAAGTCTCCTACTCCTGCCCACTGTTATAACTGTATTGTAATTATGATAAGATCAAGCAGACATACTGGCATCTCATTTCTTACATCTTTTCCTATGACTCTAAATCTGCTGATGTGATCAATAATAATAATTTCTCCCCACAATCATTTGGCCAGGATACAACTTTGATACTGCTGTGGTTGATATTTACAGACACAGAGCAGAAACATCGAGGCTGGATTTCATTCACACACAGAGGGAATATTTAATCAGTATATTTTAGTTTTTGTTTTGTACTCCAGCACATTGCATAGGAAATGAAACAACAGACTGTCAGCTTTAATTTGAGCGTAGGTACATCCATATCAGGTGAATAGTGTAGGAATCACAGCCCTTTTTATAGTTTCTTTCCGTTTCATCACGAGAAAATTTACTTTATGGTCCAGCTGGAAAATGAGATCTCTACATTACATAACATGTCATTTGGCTGACGCTTTTATCCAAAGTTGATTTTTCAGATCAAGCAGGAGGCAATCCTCCCCTGGAGCAATGCAGGGTTCAGGGCCTTGCTCAAGGGCCCCAGTCATGTATCTTAACCACTACGCCTCAGGCTGCAGGCCTCAGCTAGCTAGCGTGGAACTGTGGATTTAGCAGTAAAACATTATCAGTTTTGCCTTAGCGTCTAGCTGAAATGAATGTGATATCCATTAGGCTCGTAACATATGGTGTGTTAGTCCCTCGGGCTTGTAATCTCAGGTGGAAATCATTCACAACAAATTTGTGGCAGGTTGAAAGAACAGTTTTCCAAATGCTTTAGCAAAATAACAACAGAAATGAATCACTACAATTATACACGCCAGTAATGACTAATGCCTCGCCTTTGACCTCATCTGTTGTGATGGCCCCAATTTATTGCTCGATTAGGTAATGTGGCGTTTTTGAAAATGTCTCAATCAGGGGAACATGTGGAAAATGGACAGAATGATTCACTCAGCACCTACACAATTCAAACCAGACCCACTGCTTTTGTTGGACATTTATGTTCATTCAAGTATTCAAAGTAGAAGTAATCAAACATAAAATGTGTTATTTTGCCTTTTATTTCTCTCCATTCAGACAAGCATTCTTTCAAAGTTGATCAGTGTAATTTTTCTTGTTGGCATGTTTTGTTCTCTGATATCCCAGATCAGACAAGGCGGGCCGTATCTGTCTCTGGATTTCAGACCAACTTCTGCTCTTAATTATTTCATTAGCCCAATCATTTACATGATCTGTCATTTTAGCCACATTCCGTTATATAAACAGCAGCTGATAAATGTTCTGGGTTGTAGCATTTTATTGTGGTTTGACGTACGAGTGAATCGGTCATGGTGCATATGGCTAATTAGCTGATCGAGCTAGGGTAACTGGTGGCAGTAAAATCGTGCATACACACACCGGCCCTCCAGGACTGGAGCTGCCCATCCCTGTCACATGATGCTGGCTGGGGTCAAAGATCACATTAAAGGTTCAGCATTCCACCACACCTGGGAACTAATCCCATAGGTTTTCACATCCATGTCAAAATATCCCAAATAACAATGAGTTTTGTGGCAATGTAAGGCTGCCCTAGTCATCTT
Source organism: Conger conger (assembly GCF_963514075.1). Lineage (NCBI taxonomy): Eukaryota > Metazoa > Chordata > Actinopteri > Anguilliformes > Congridae > Conger > Conger conger. The sequence goes on from NC_083766.1 coordinate 57,926,153, forward strand.
TTCACCATTTTATAACACATATTAATGATGTGCAAAATGAAACACGGATGTATTTGTGAAATCAGACTTTTACTTCAAATGTACACTGTACTGCAATTTCAACTCCTACTGTCATTAGAATTGTTACCCACGTTGGTCTCAGTGGGATATATTTGAATATAACAGACAGCAAAAATAACAATGCATTACATTGTACTGGAAAAGGTTCCCACATATTAAAATACATAATTTTGTGCAATGTAATGTATACAATGAAATATATAAATATGAAATATAGGAAGAATATTTCAATGATGAAGGTAAAACAAATATATCATCCAGAGAGAAAAGGACGGGGTCCACACAAACACTGCAGAGGTAAGATAAAGGTATTTCATAAAGTATCCCATAAGGGGCGGGGGGGGCGGGGGGGGGGAGGGCATTGTTCCGCCTAGTGAAGTGTGCCGATTTGCGAGGTCCTTCAGCGTCGTTAACAATATGCTGCGAAACGCGGTCGTTTAATTGAAGGGGCTCCTTTGTGTAATCAACGAGCGCAAGCGCAGGAAGGTTTAAACAATGGCACGGAACATTTACATAATGTTTGCTTCACAGAAGCTCTCGTCCCTGGCCGCTAGCGCTGTTTACGTGCTGCCTGTTTCCCCGTCATTATGCTCGTAGTTAATAGTTCTCACCTGCGCTGAATGGCTCGAGTGTTGCATTCCAGGGTCTGTTGTGTTGGAGAGAGGCGAAAATTCGTTCAGGAAAAATTCAAAATATTACCGTGACAAAATGTAGAACTGGCATAGACCACAGGATTAAATGCTGCTCAAGTCCACTCCACCTGGTCGTTCTTTTCCATTTGAGTCTGCCCTGAAAACATGGTTTGATGGTCAACTGGACAGTCAGCTACAGAATGATATTATAATATGTCAGGTTATGTCACATTACAGTATATTGGATTGCATTTAATTTTCTAGATGCTCTTGTAGGCTACAGATTGTATAAAATGTATCTACCTGTGTAATATGAGCCATCAGCAGGTATGGGTCAGTAACAAGGGTGCTGACTGATACAGGCACTCAAGAATGATTAGAACAGAGGATTTTTTGGGGTGGTGCGGCCCAATGTGAGATATTTTCATGGTGAAATTCCTGGTGGTGGCACTGCATATGAGAGAGCCAAATCTGGCAAACCCAAGACATTCCCAGAAAGTAAAAACCTTTTTAAAAATACTGCAAGTCAGAATGAATTACATAAGGCCTCTAGGTGGTGGAGGTACCAGTGAAGATGTAGATCTCCTTTTCTACTTTTGTGTCGGCTACTCAAAGCCTTCCAGACCACATTGCCCTCTTCACTGCGAAATACCACTTCACCAGCATTTATATGATAAACATCTGCACACTGCCGAAAATTATATCATTAGATAAAGTTTGATAATCATTTTAGTTTCACTGGATTTTCACAAGGTGACAGGAGCAGAGTGTTTTGAGCCCCTAAAATAGAAACAAACCGCAGCTTAAATAACCAGTCTGCTGTGCCCTGCTTCACCTGACTGCGCTTTAACTGAAATCCGAGCGTCACGTTTCCTGAAGCGACAGTAACTCAGGGGGAGCCCGAGAGCGCCCTTGGCTTCTAGCACTGCAGCGATGCTGCACTTCCTCTGTGGTGGTTGGTGTGGCACCTGCTGTTGCCGTGTTCCTGGTCGCCACAGAGCCGGTGAGATTCACTTCCTTATTTAATATTAATCTGTTATCCCGGGGCAGGTGACAGCACGGCTTGTGTGTTTAGGGCGAGACAAATACCACGGGTTCCAGGATAAGGTCTGAGTGGGGCGTGTGGGAAAGTGCCCCACAAGCACACCATTGTAACTTTTTACCATGTTGCGGTGGGGTTTCGGTGAATTACTACACTGTGACAACAGTTTTACAATGTTTCTTCAGGCAAAAATAATAAACAATCTGGCAAAAGATAGTTGAGAGGTGTGTAGAAAAACAGATTCGGCTCTTGGTAGCGTGTCTGATTTTTGCGAGGCACCAGAGAATCTTTGAGAATATTCACAGCTTAATTTATGTTCTTTGGGACTAGATCCTTAAGGTGTTTTTAATATATAATTTTAATGTTGTAATTTATTGATAGAAACTAAGAACGCATAACACCATGAAACATACATGAAAAAACTCTCTTTGAGCTCTTGGCAGTGGCCTTCCCGAGCTGTTTTGAAATCCAAACGCAACCCAATTCAGACCCTCTTGACGCACATACACACACAGAATACCAATAATATACCTAAAATATTCTTGCTGCAAGAGCAAAGAGATATGGATTTATTTGATATTGTACAGTAGTGTTAGGTGCAATTATGCGCGGTAGGTATGTTTATAACAAATGTGATGTTGGTTAATATAAAACTACATAGAAATAAAAGGAACCAATGCCAATTGATAGAAAGGAATTGACTTCATTGGTTGGTATATGCTTTCTGGCGCTGAAACAATGCAAATCGACAGTAGAGACATTCCTGGCACCGTTGAAGCTTGAGCATTTTTAGCTTTTTAGCCATGTAATATTATAATTGTTCGGATTATTATTATTGTTGTTGTTATCATTATTATTATTACGATTATAGTTGTTGGTAGGCTACCACACGACTAGGCTACTACAGGGTGAAGGGGCTTCTTTTAAGCTAACCCACTCCTGATGTTTTGATTTTCCAAGCACACTCCATTGACGCATTTGCGGATGGACGCTTCATATGGTTGCTATGGTGACGCTCACGCACTCCTATAGCTGTCTGTGATTGGACATTGGGCTGGAAGCGGCGTGCTTGAAAAGCAAAGGTGTTGGATTGTTTGATCTACAACAGCTGAACTTACAGAGATAGGCAGCTGATAGGAATTAAATGTTGTTAATGAAGCCCGTAAATACCGGCGAGAGTTACCCATTCAGAATCAAGGAGTTTCGAGCAGTTCATTGGGGATCGCGAGGTTGCAAAGAGTGCATTGTCTGGATTACACGCAATATTAGGTTTGTGTTGTTGTTCGAAATGTGCTCTAAAAATGTTCGTTTCACGTTGTTTGCGACATTTAAATGTGCTGTTGGTACAAATTCTAAATTGTTTTGATTGTCAATCGTTTTTGCTATACATTTGCTCCGACAGCACTGGGTGTACACGTTTCTAAAATGGCTAAAGCGGCTGATGTTGACTTCACATTTAATCAATTGACGAACTTTATTCGTTCTCCAACCAGATTTCTGTTTGGAAGATGAGCTTTGGCAGCTTTGGCCCTGTTGGAAGCCTAACCAACCTTGGTAGTCAGGAAAATCGCCTGGCGTCAAACAAGATGGACGCGTCTCGGTTGCAGTTTGCTCCCAAGACAAAACAAAGGACCGTGCTGGGCGAACTGAGCGAGAACGAGCAGTGCAGCCGGTTCCACAGTCAGGTAAGATGAGCAACTTACAAATGCAGTGCCCCTAACTATGCTAACCTGGCTAGCTAGCATTTTGCCCAATTGCTTTAGCCCCTAATGTCCTTGGTTTTCCCCATAGGGTGGCCAACACTCCAAGCATGGATCAGGTTTGGAAAATGCATTCCCTGCAGTCTCGTCGACAAGCATCCCGTCCTGTTTCTCCAGTTCAAGCTTCGACATCTATGTTGACGAACCGAGTGCGGTCGTAGTACCGGTCCCAAGCGCGATGGTGGCGCCCGGGCCCACGATGCACGACGAGGACATGGCTGCTATGCAGCACAAGGACTTCAGACTCTTCTTGGAGCTTAGTGCAGGTGCGTTGGGCCTGTAACTGATTCTGAGCTGTTGTAGTCCTAAATTGGGATGGCCATTTATGGAATTTGTTTGTACAGGATCCTGTATGGATGCCTCCATGTTGTCTCAGCCAGAGGATGACTCTCCCCATGCCCATGATATCCTAACTATGGCAGAATATGCTGGGGACATTCACCAACACTTGCGGGACTCTGAGGTGGGTATCTTAATTTTTGAACGTAACTTTACTGCCAACTTGAGGCCTGGTACAAAGCTAGTTTACAGGGTTAACTGGATAACCACATTAACTCAGAATCACAACTTCAGTCTGCTCCAGATTTGGGAGGGATCTGGGTTTTACTCTATGCAGTTGTCCAGCTAGCTTGGCAATCATGCTTTGTGAAATGGAGCCCCAGGATGATTCCTTGAGCTTGCCTCATCTCAATCTTCCCCAGGTGAGGCTCCGGCCCAAGGCTGGCTACATAAAGAAGCAGCCGGATATCACCAACAGCATGCGTGTTGTCCTGGTGGACTGGCTGGTCGAGGTTGGGGAGGAGTACAAGCTGTGTGCAGAGACCATTTACCTGGCCGTGAACTACATGGACCGCTTCCTATCCTGCATGTCCGTTCTCCGTGGGAAGCTGCAGCTCGTGGGCACAGCTGCCATCCTCCTGGCGGCGTAAGGCTTTTAAAATTGGGGTTTTTAGGTTTGTAAAATTTGCCCTGAATCCCTCCAACTCTGGCCTTGTGGTTATGTTTATTTCCTCTAGGAAATACGAAGAGATCTACCCTCCAGAGGTGGACGAGTTTGTTTACATCACAGATGACACCTACTCCAAGAAGCAGCTTCTGAGGATGGAGCACCTGCTTCTCAAAGTTCTCTCCTTTGACATGACTGTGCCCACAATCCATCAGTTCCTCAGGCAGTTCATGGTTGTAGAACCTGTTTGTTCCACAACAGAGAACCTGGCTCTGGTAATTGCCCCCTGAATTTTAACATGCGCTTTGGTCTTCATGCAATCAGGCTGCACTCTTAACACGTGTCCTTTACAGTATGTTGCAGAGCTAAGCTTGCTGGAGGTTGACCCGTTCCTGCTGCATCTCCCATCCAAGGTTGCTGCAGCAGCCTACTGCCTTGCCAACTACACCATGAACAAGGCCTTATGGGTAAGAAATTCACTGCAAGTGCAACTTAATGTTTCTTTGGTGCCATTTAGACTGGCCACTTTGCACTTGGTGTTAACTCTTCCGATCTGTTTCCCGACAGCCTGACTCCCTACATGCCTTCACCGGCTATTCCCTGGCGGAAATTGCTCCTTGTCTGAAGGATCTGCATAAGCTTTACCAGAGTGCTGACCGTTGCCCCCAGCAGGCCATCAGGGAGAAGTACAAGGGCTCAAGGTTGGTAACATTTTGTTAACCTGCTCTTGTCCAAAATGGACCTCTTGCCCATTGCCATGTTCTGACTCCAGGAGCTGGAGTAGTTTCCTCTGTCCTGCCGCCATGGCACAGCAGATTCTGGGGGGGGGGTGTTTGGACAAACTCGATGTGTTTCATTGGCTGAACTGTCCTGACTTGTGGTCTGTCTTCCAGGCATGGTGGTGTGTCGCTCATCAGTCCTCCAAGGTCCCTGCCTTTTCACTGATGCCCAGTACCCCTCCACGGACATGCCCAAACTCAGCGCTTGCACCTCCTCGGGAGACCACTCATGAGACATGACTCATGCTAACTTTTAATATTTTTAAAATTGTTTTTAAATCTTGTATAGATTGTATCATAGGTAGTTATCAAGTAACACATTTTTTTTTAAACTAAGTATTTGTAACCTGCTTCTGACCCCTGTACTGTTTATTGTGGATGTATTTGTCAGCTGAGCAGTCCAGTCTCCATGTGCTTTTAAACTGGTGGTTTTTAATCCATTTGTCTAGCAAATTCAGGATGGCAATCATTTTTTGGGCTGAAACTGCTGCATGGAATTATGACTTGAACCTGTGTGCTGTGTTTACCATGTGATTAAAGAAGCAAGTAACACCTCTGCCTCCATCTTGTCTCTATACTAATGAATGCTGCCTTTGATTTGGTGTGACTGTCCTGACCAAGACCTTTTGAGCTTGGGCCTGTGATCTGGTGTCAGCAAAATGAGTCATGGCTGCTTCTGGATCTTCAGCTTTATTTCAGGCCCTCTGGCTGTCAAATTATCCTTGCCTGACTAATCAGGCTGACCTGCAGGTGTTTACAGCTAATTAAGCAAAGGTGATCGTTCCTGTGTCTATATAAATGTATAACTGCTCAGGGGTACATTCAAGCTGTCCATGTGAGGTGTGTGCTGGGAGGCATTGAACACAGTTTGCATGTGGAGGGATTTGTGCTTATTTGTCTTGTGCGGTCTGAATTCAGTTTGTGCTGGTTTAGGACTCATGCCCTACAATTTTTGGATGTGGGGAGGACCAGGCAGTATTTTGTGGAGTTGTCAGGCAAATTATCTGCTCCACAGCACCAACCAGTCTACTTGAAAAGGGAACTGGGATTTAGTATGGGCCCATTAAACTGGAATGTATAGAAATAAATTGAACCTTTTGGGATGTGGGCAACTTGGAAACCAATTTGGAGAACTTAAAGTGCATGGTGTTGATTGAAAGGGGACACTGGTGGGGAAATTTAGGCAGGAATTCGCTGCTTTAAATGTGATCGAGGTTTATATAATAGATGACAACCTCAGTGCATTATATTTCATCTGGGTTAAGGAGGTTCGCGTCTGCTTCTGGTAGGCGCGCTTCAAAAGCCGGTAATCGAGCGACCTCCAGCGTTCTTGGTTGAAATGTCTTCAACTTTTGTCCATGTAAGCTTGCCATACTTTGGCTGGAACTTTATCAGAACAGGTGATATTGCGGAGGCGCATCATCGAACAGTTGGCTTAAGTAACGAAGTTTGTCTCGGACGTGCTGGAGTTTCTTCGATGAAGCGGTTTCGTGGCCTCCCCTTGAAATTGCGCTATTAGAATTTGAAAGGAAGTGGTAAGGAATTTTCATATACGAAATATGTACGCTGTCAGCTATTGGAAGTCCATGTGGTGGGTTTGTATTCGTTTTTGCAAGCAAGCTGGCTGTTTTTCTTTTTGTCTAAAAGGAACCGCGTCCTCAAGTTTGTAGGCTGTTTATATAGCGAGGCAGCAAGACAAATAGTGCACAATATTTGAAGAGTTGAAACTGAATGTGACTTGAAAGTTATAATTGTAATATTTGTCAACCGTTTTCACAACTTGCCTACTTCGCAAGTAGTTTGGCGAACTGACTTTCTACTGTCCCTGCAAATGTGTCCGTTTTCGCTAACACCGATTTCATGTCCGATTAGCTAATGTTACATGCACAGTACCAACTAACCGGGTCAGCGAAAAATTGTAGTTGAAATTTTTGAATAGACTAACGTAATTCCTAACCATTGTTGCCTTTCGATATGGGCGGAAACTTTGACACACTTTTGACTTTAGACACGAGGAACACACGGGAATGTTGTCGGCATTACTGGTACAACCAGCTCTGGGTTCTATGAAACCGCTGCCATCGACAGACTAACACATAGTTGTTGCTGCAGTTACGTACCATCTAAATGCTTAAGATATCTACTGTTATATATAGCGACATTTTGAAAAAGCTTATTGCCACGATAAGCGCCAAGAAGCGTGGCTCCTATTTTGAGGGGAAAAAAGTGTACCAGCTTGTTTTGTTTCTGTAATTGGCTGCTCCGAAGCGTTTTACGTGGGGAGATCACCTGCAAACAAATAACTCAAACTAATAGTCGACATTAACCTTTAAGTCGATTTTTACATGGGTATAATTGAATATCTTAAGTGGAATATGTAGGCTAACCAAAAATGTGTAAATGACTTATGTGGTAGGCAGCCTATGCTCAAGGATGCCATTTTTCTCAATTTATCAGGAAGTAGCCTAATGATTTTTCAGATCGTAAATCTTCTAAAGCAGAGCTACGCGACTTAAGCTGGCAGCACACGCATCAAGAGCTATAGCCACTCAACTACAGCTAATTGAAATGGAGAATGTTTGACGATAAATCCAAATGCTGCAACTAGACACCAGAGACATTTATGGTCTGAAAATGGGAATTTAATCAGAATAAGTCGCATCCTCACAAGCTCGTTGCCACGGAGGGCCGTGTGCATGCAAGTTTGTATTCCAAACAGCGAATGCTGCCTTAATTGATTCCAATGACTAATTCACTGCATTCAGCTGCATTAAAGACCAGTATCATTTCGACAACAGGAATAACACATTTCACTTTATGTGCAAACCTGCAGTGCTAATTCAGCAAATAATTGAACTAATTATATTAGCAAGATCTGAGGTTTAAGACCAAGCTTGGACGCAGATCACCAACCGTTTTCTCTCCAGGTATGGAGGAAGACAGCCTGGACGTGTTCAACCCGCTGGGGCTGTTTATTATACGGGACGACTACGAGAAGGGGCTGGAATGTCTGGACCGGGCGCTGACCGCGGACGAGGCGCGAAACGCAGCGGCGGCCCTGGAGTTGTACAGAAGGGGCCGGCAGCACCTCCACAGGGGCATGGGGGTGGACTCCTCCAGGCCCGAATGCGTGGGCGCAGCCTGGGACTCGGCTAGACAGATGCAGAGGAAGATGAGCCAAACCCTGGGGAACATCACCACCAGACTGGCGGCCTTGGAGACCGCGCCCACTGCCACACCCGCTCCCGAACTGAGCCCCGCCCAGTCCCTGTACCTACCCCTCCCTACCCCAGACCACCAGGGGGCGTCTGCCCCTACCAGAGTGCCCCTCCCTGGGTTCGCCCCCCTGCGCGTATCTCCCACAATGCACCCTGGGGAGCAGCCCCCGGCCTACACGCCCCAGGCTGCTGACGGACACCTGAGTCTGTCCTATGGGACGGAGGCGGGGGAGCTGTCCCTGGTGAGGGACACGCCCACTCTGCAGAGCCCCTTCGCCAGCCGGAGTGCCAGTCTGGGCCTGGGCGGCGAGGAAGGGCAGGACCTCCTCTTCTTCCCGGAGGGGGTGCAGATCTTCTTCGTGGAGCCCGAGGGCCAGGTCAGCGCCCCTTCATACCCTGGGTACCTGCGCATCACCAGGCTCCACAGCCAGCAGTGCCCTGAGAGGGCATACAGCCCCCCTACTGCAGTACTACAGGTGAGAGAGGAGAGGGAGGAGAAGGGAGGAGAGGGAGGAGAAGGAGGAGAAGGGAGGAGAGGGGAGGAGAGGGAGGGAAGGAGGGAGGGATTTCTGTGCGGCAGTAGGAACCAGCAGCACAAACCTCAGTGTCTGATCTCACTCGCTGCGTACGCCTGTTCTCTCAGAGCGGGGCGATGTTCTCGTGCCGCTCCCCGGCCCTCTCACCCAGTCCTGTGTCACGCCAGGTTCAGCAAAGCTGCTTTGGCCAAATGATTTCTGGGTAAAAGGGCCCAAAACAAAAGGGCCCTCGCTGCTCACCCTTCTGGGGAGCCGCTGCCAGCTGCGTCGTTGTTGCACAACCGCGGTGTGACCGCGGAGCAGAGCCGCGGAAGCGTCTGGCGTTCTCTCCCTGGAAGGGAGACTTTGGCTCGGACGCCTCCACAAGAGCTGAGATCGGACTTTGACCGCCCCGCTCTGCGCGGTATCTGCTTCAGACGGATAATCTCCGTCTGCACCAACCGTGGGTCCTAAAACACATAACATTGACCAGTCCGCTGGGCTGTATTGAGTGGTTCATAGATTTTAGTACAGAGCCCAGTTCCAGACTGGCCCGAGTCATGTGATGGCCTCTCCTACTATCTGATTGGTGGGCTCTGCTTCTTGTCTTCTTTTACATTTTGTCCCCTGTCACATGACCAGGGGGTTTATACACATGGTGCTGTTAGGCATTGTATGAATAATGTGTATTGTACAGAAACAAAATGGATGTCTTAAAATTCTTAAAGATTCTTAAAATACGCATCTATTCGTTATTGTTCTGCCATGGCCTGAAACAATGATGCATCTAGTCTGTGTGTGTGTATGTGTGTATATATAAAAATATATATATATATTTTCTCTTGATGACCAAAGGGCTAACTGCCCCTTGAGCTGCCAGTTCAGTTACCCCAGGTTACACGGTAATCTGAGGGTTTAAGTTTAGTCTAAGTGAGAGTTTATAAATGGCTGGTGTTTTCCTGATGAGCTGGGCTTGCCAGCTGAGACACAGTGAGATCCTGATAAGGGCTGTGGACTGTACATCACAGTCCACCTTTAAACTCCTCTTATCAGAGATAAGACCCTGAGACTGGCCCAGAGGAGTAATGCTCCTCTCCCCTCTGGAGCTCTGTCTCTGATTAGTGACTTCACGCACACTACGGACAAACTTTGGATGTCTCAAGTTTTTCAAAAGTTTGCATAGTTTTTTGTAAAGATGTGAAGAGGAGCCAGTGTGCTTTGGCCAGATTCATAAGACCACTGCAAACTGTCCTTATTTTGCTTGTCAGGCGAACACAAGTAAGCCTTATTTTGGTTCCAAAACGATTCGAATAACAGATCGGCAGTTACATAAGAATTTAAAAAGACTGGAAAATTAAGGTTTTCTGCCCTGGATGCAGAAAGGGATCTTCTTTGACTGTGGATCGTCAATGGGCCGATTGTATTTGTACTTGTTATTATTGTATTGTACTGGGGCGGCCTGCAGCGTAGTAGTTAAGTTGCATGACTGGGACACGCAAGGTCGGGGGTTCTAATCCCTGTGTAGCCACCATAAGATCTGCACAGCCGTTGGGTCCTTGAGCAAGGCCCTTAACCCTGCATTGCTCCTGCTTAGTCTAAGCAACTGTACGTCACTTTGGATAAGAGCGTCTGCCAAATGCCAATAATGTAATGTAATGTAATTTATTGGGGACCATGTACAACTGAAAACACCCATGACTATATTGTGATGTGCTGGCTCTCCCCACTTTGGTCCAAAGGCTACTGTACAGTGGTAGGCTCAAAGTGGGTTTTGCTTGAATCCATGTCTTGGATGATGGTTGAGGTGATGTTCTGGGACAGTATGAGGGAGACCCTCCCCTCCTCTCTCTAGTTCCTGGAATCCAATAGCCTCCCCTGTATCTCAAGTTCTCATGTGGCTGATCAGCAGTTTTTCCATGGAAATCTCACACAACCCCGGACTGCCTGGGAATGGGGGGGGAATTACAGGAAACGGTAATTGGGGGAATAGTGTGAAATAACATTGGGCCTGCTTCAGTTGTCATTGGAGTGAGGGCCTCTTGTGTTTTTAATTTGGAAGTGTCTGGAAGGCCATGGGGGGGGGGAAGGGGGGTGGAGTGTCACTTGAGGCTGTGGTCGCAGTGTGCCATCAGTAGTTTGTTTGTCCTCGTTAGCGTGCAACGCTTGGGGGCTCTGCTAATCGCTAATCGATTTTCACCGGGCCATTACGACACGGGGCAGCCAGCCCGGCTGCAAACAGACTCTTATCTGGGCGAACGCGAGCGGTGATCTCACAGGGGAGGGGAGGGGGGCTTAAACCCGAAAAGCAGACTTTCAGGAGCCGTGGACGTCCCCCCCCCCCCCCGGTGTGGAAACAGCTCTCCCGAAGCGGGCGGTTTTCGGAGCGCTGGTATTCCAGGACAAAGGGGCCTGCAACTGATGATGCTGCTGTTCTCTTGTTGTTTTGGGCCCTGTTTACCCCCCCCCCCCCCCTCCCTCCCGGTCTAAAAATAACTCCCCAGCCCTCGCCCTCCTGGCTCACTGGCACCAACACACCCCCTCCCGTGAGGGCTGGTGGAACTCATTTGCCATGGCAACCGTATCTGGGCAGCGTAAATGTACAGGACAGCTGCCTCTACTGCACCCACCGGGGAGAATGGCTTGAACAGCTGCCCTGTGTTGTGTTCTGCTCCCTGTCCGCGCAGACAGGCTGCGCTCAGTGTCTGCGCAGACGGGCTGCGCTCAGGGTCTGCGCAGACAGGCTGCGTTCAGGGTCCTGTGTTCAGGGTCTGCGCAGACAGGCTGCGTTCAGGGTCTGTGCAGTCGCTCAGACTGCCGGTGTGTTCCACATTCAGTGGAACCTCAGAGAACCGGACACATCGGGAATGCAGGGTCGTTCGGAACACTGACATTTCCAGAACTCCGAAAGCGACATTGAAATGCACCAATTCTAGGAAATATTGATAATATTGATAATATTGATCGCAATATTGAACACTAATGGAGAAAAGCTCACTCCCTTGTCTAATTATGATATACTTTCAAGTTCTCAATTAATAATTACTTATTTGCCTTTTGCAGTTGTCATTATGTACTGATGATATACTCTCGATTCTATACTCTGTTCGGCTGACCGGACTTTGAGGTTCTACTGTACTTTGTGGTCTGCTGTAAGTAATAGAAATCTGTAATAAGGACAGTCTGATATTGACCGTTTTATTTTGGGATTTATTTTTTATCTTTTTACAGGTGTGTGACTGGGTGTACCCCCTGACCCCCACCTCCCCGGTCCTGCTGTGTAACTCCGGGGTGTTCATGTTCCCCGACACGCTGGCCCCCACGCCGGGGTCCTACGTAGGGGTGGTGCTGTCCTCCGAGCTGCCCGAATCGGACAGGCGGCTGTTTCAGTTCCACCTCGCTCAGCTGACCGACCTCAGGCACCAGGTCAGAACTTACAGTCCAATGGCTTCAGTCTCACTCACCTGTCTGCCTCTGCCATGGGCTCAGCTTGTGTGTTCCAGGTGTATCATGGGATTCTGAGTTTTATGCCGTGCACTCCACTTGTGTGTTCCAGGTGTATCATGGGATTTAGAGTTTTGTGTCGAGGCCATTGAAATAACATTCCTGATCAGATGTGCATCCCTAGTTAAGTTGTATAATATAAAAATATAAGCATCCTGCACTTTTCTTTTTTCGGTGCTTCATGCCCCTTTGGGCATTGAAACCAGGGTCACATTCAGCCCTGACAAAATGTAGCAAACCGTTTATTGGCGGTGGCATGTTGAACGTTCTTGCAAACCGTGGGCGGACTGACTGACAGTACGATTTGCTCCAAAGGCATCTGAGAAGACGTTCTCCGAGTTTTAAAGCATAGGCCTACACCTCCGACACACCCATCAAACGGGAGCAAACATACCCCAGAGCCTGTAGCAAAACGTTGCACACCGTTGGGAGAAATATATCGTTCAACCCGGAAACCGTAGCAACACATGCCCCTGGCTTTAGAGAGCGCGCTATAGTCTGTGCAGTTCTCTGATAGGTCCTTTACAGCGTGTGTGTATATACGTCCTTTTGAACCAATCACCGACGAGGAGCAACAAGGGAGGGTGATGTTATCTGTCCATAGCTTTTCTGGTCTGCGTGGAATTGAATTGAATGGCGTCTCTTGGCATCATTAGCGTGGCTTCGAGTTTCCTGGTGCTCCAGATTTCCTCGTTTATAATCCCAGTGGGATACGCTGATCTGATTAGCTGTGGAATTTATCCGCTTTAAAAGGATTCCTGCCAGTTTCTGGAATGCCGTGTTAGCCAGTGTGCGGGAAGTGCTGTACCTGTTTCTGATTGTCCCAGTGTGTGTGTGTGTGTGTGGGTAACTCCAGGTGTATGTGTGTGTGTGTGGGTACCTCTAGGTGTGTGTAGGTAACTCCAGGTGTATGTGTGTGTGTGTGTGTGGGTACCTCTAGGTGTGTGTAGGTAACTCCAGGTGTATGTGTGTGTGTGTGGGTACCTCTAGGTGTGTGTAGGTAACTCCAGGTGTGTGTGTGTGTGTGTAGGTCACTCCAGGTGTATGTGTGTGTGTGTGTGTGTGTGTGTGTGTGTAGGTAACTCCAGGTGTGTGTGTGTGTGTGTGTAGGTAACTCCAGGTGTATGTGTGTGTGTGTGTGTGTGTGTGTGGGTAACTCTAGGTGTGTTTAGGTAACTCCAGGTGTGTGTGTGTGTGTGTGGGTAACTCTAGGTGTGTTTAGGTAACTCCAGGTGTATGTGTGTGTGTGGGTAACTCTAGGTGTGTGTAGGTAACTCCAGGTGTGTGTGTGTGTGTGTGTAGGTAACTCCAGGTGTATGTGTGTGTGTGTGGGTAACTCTAGGTGTGTTTAGGTAACTCCAGGTGTATGTGTGTGTGTGTGTGTGTGTGTGTGTGTGTGTGGTTAACTCTAGGTGTGTGTAGGTAACTCCAGGTGTGTGTGTGTGTGTGTGGGTAACTCTAGGTGTGTGTAGGTAACTCCAGGTCTCTCTGCAGGCCCCTGAGGTGGTCGCTGAGGCTGAGAACCTGTGTGAGAAGGTTCCCCTGGGCCCCCTGGAGCAGACCCCCACCCTGGGGGCCACAGTGGCGGAGAAGGAGAAGAAGAAGGTGGAAGAGGAAGAGGAGGAGGTGCCACTGCCAGAGTGGAGTGAGAAGGTGGCCCAGGGCATCCTCACAGGTGACTGAGGGGCCAGAGCAGGGTGGGGCAGTCCCCTTCCAGTGCCCTAACCATCCTGTTCCCCGTGTGACATCATAGTGTTCCCTGTGTGACATCATAGTGTTCCCTGTGTGACATCATAGTGTTCCCTGCGCTGCTTTACTGTGGCTGTGACAAAATGGCTGCCTCCAGCAGTGTGTGTGGAAGACTGCACTTTACACCCGGGAGTCAGGTAGTGGCGAAGGTGCTGGACAGTAACCACAGTAAGATCTGTGCAGCTGTTGGGCCCTTGAGATTGGCTTAGCCTAATCAACTGAAAGTCACTTTAGATAAAAAGTGTCAGCTAAATAACTCATGTAACGAGTCGTTATTTTATAGACAAGGCATGCCCTCGCTCCAAGTCATAAACTATAAAGGCGTGTATGCAGTACTGGTGTTTCCCCACTGGCCTTGAACTGGCCACTGGAGACGTGTAGATATAAGTGGATTTTATTCAGTTTAAGGACTAGTAGACCGTTGTGTTTCTCCGGGACCAGGGCTGCATGTCCCTTTCTTGTGACTCACACAGGACTGTGCACATTTGCAGTAGTTTCTACAGTGGCTCACTAGAGGGCAGCACTGTCGCCCAAAGCAAGGTCACGAAACAAGATGGAAACTATGCAGCATATTTGCCTAAAGCATTTCAGTTTCAGTTATGGGTGTTTGTTTATCACAGACTTGGCTATGCGGGTTTATGGCTCTGATGACCCTCTCCAGGGTGGATACTTACTGAAGCAGTGCAGGTTAAGCAGGGCAGTGTCCTACCGAGGCATTGAACCAGCAACCTTTCAACTGGAAGCCCAGTTTCCTATCTGTTAGACTACACTGCTGCCTCCATTACAGAGCCCTCTGTTTGTCTGCGGGGGGTCCTGGCTGAGGTGTGTGAGTTTGGGGTCTGTTCCCCTGCAGGGTGTCCTGGCTGAGGTGTGTGAGTTTGGGGTCTGTTCCCCTGCAGGGGCGTCCTGGCTGAGCTGGGGGCTGGTGAAGGGGGCGGAGTACACGGAGAAGGCCATCCAGAAGGGGGCGTCCAAACTGCGCGAGCGCATCACCCCCGAGGACACGCCCACCGAGGTCAGCCCCAACGTGGCCAAGGGCCTGCAGGTGGCCAAGCAGGCCAGCGGGGGCGCTGTGCGCGTCAGCCAGCTGCTGGGTGAGAGAGAGAGAGAGAGAGAGAGAGAGAGGGAGGTGTGTGTGTGTGTGTCTGTGTCTGTGTGTGTGTCTGTGTCTGTGTGTGTAAAGGCTGTGTATGTGTGTGTATATACTATGTTTATAAAAGCTGTGTGTGTGTATACAGTATATATGTGTGCTGTATTACAGTGGATGGAGTGTGTGTATATAAAGGCTGCTCTGTTTCAGTGGATGGTGTGTGTGTGTTTATATATAAAGGCTGTGCTCTGTTACAGTGGATGGTGTGTGAGTGTGTGTGTGTGTGTGTATATAAAGGCTGTACTCTGTTACAGTGGATGGTGTGTGTGTGTGTATATATAAAGGCTGTACTCTTACAGTGGATGGTGTGTGTGTGTGTGTGTGTGTGTGTGTGTGTGTATATATATATATATAAAGGCTGTGCTCTGTTACAGTGGATGGTGTGTGTGTGTGTGTGTGTGTGTGTGTGTGTGTGTGTGTGTGTGTGCATAAAGGCTGTGCTCTGTTACAGTGGATGGTGTGTGTACCGTTGCTGGTCATGTGGGTAGAGAGCTGGCTCCCCATGTGAAGAAGCACGGCAGCAAGCTGATCCCAGAGTCCATGAAGAAGGACCCCAAGGGCCGCTCCACACTGGACGGGGCCAAAGCGGTGGCAGTCAGCAGCATGCAGGGTAGACCAATCTGTGATCAGAGTGTTCTCAACTCAACGTTCTGATGCTGATGTCACAATCACTTCTGGTGACTGAGAGCAAAGGAGTTCAAGAACACTGATTTAGAATTTTGAAAAACACATTCCAGAAAAATCTCTTCAAAGGGTTCAATCACTGTGCCTGCTGTTCGAGTTAAAAAGCTGGGTTTTTTTTTTTACCTTGGCAGTCGAAAGCTGTGTACTATAATGGTTACTAAGGTTATATTTGTAATAATATTTCCCTGAATTTGTAATGTATTTTGACTTGGTTTAGATCTATGTTTTGTGTGTTTGTTTTGTTTTGTTTTGTGGTGCAGGACTCGCAACAGTGTGGACCGGCCTGGAGGTGGCGTCCAAGAACGTGGGCAAGAGCGTCGCTACGGAGACCGTCTCCACGGTGAAGCACAAGTAAGTGAAGCGCCTTCCTTCATGGTGCTTTCACAAGCTATTCTGCTATTTATCCTTGTACCCTATTGGTCTGTGTTGTATCTAACCAGGGCCCTATTCCACAAAGCAGGATCACTGAGTCAGCTGCATAAATGCACTGAGAAACTGGACTGAAGTAAAAAGAGCTGTTCCGGGTTTTACTCCGAGCAGTTATCCAGCTAACTCTGTCATCCTGCATTGTGAAACACCCCCAGGACTGTTTCTCCCTCTCATTTATTGTTCTGTTTTTTTGGAACCTGGCCCGTCCACCCCAAGAACTGTAGCCATAAACAATATCTATGATAACAATGTGAGCATTCCCACTGATGAGCGATAACGTTCTGTAAATGGCGGCTCCTAGCCATTTGGAACGTGACGCCCTGTACGTTCTGATGGATTTGATTGGCTGTCGTTCATGCAGCTGGAAAGAGTGCTTAATGGTTCTTCATGTGGACGGGCCTGTACCGTGTGCTTTCTGGGTGGAACCCTGAGGAGGGAAACGGGGAAAAACTAACACTCCCTTCTTCTTTTTCTTCCTCTTATTTTGCAGATATAGGGGTCTAGAAAACGTCCTAGATCCTCCTAGCTCCTCCAACCATTAACTAACCAAAAAAAAAAACAAAACAAAAAAAAAAAAGAGCAGAGCAGTGTGCATACTGAAAGTATTCTTCCCTGAAAAGATCTTGCTGGCATGCCTTGCACGCCATTGGCCTGTTTGCATGAGTGACATGAAATGACCCCACCCCCCCTAAGCATGTGCAATGTGTGTGTCCCGCACCCCAATCACGAATAAAAGCAATATAAACATCAGCCTGTGTTCCGCTGGGCTCTGTGGTCTGTGTACGGTGCAGTGCTATAAATCCCCTCTTTACCATCGCTGACCTGCGTCAAATGATTATTATTATAATTAATGCCATCTCTAACACATTCAGGAGCAGTGACAATCATCCTTTCCTGCAGATCACTGTTACTTTCAAGTTTAACCGACATGAGTCGAGCGCACGCTGGAATCGTACAGTAGTCGTTGCCACGTTCTCTGCAGATCCAGCCTGCATGTGCCTCCACTGCGTACGCTTCATGTATGCGTATGAAGTATGAATCCATCTGCATGCCCCATGAATGTGTCCCCAAATTATGACGATGGCCGACTGATATCCACTGGATAAATCCACAGCGAGACCCTGTTGTTTCGCTTTATAGGGCAGATGGAGGGCTTGGCTTTCTCAGTGGTTTTTTTAAAATCATTAACAACCCTGACCTATAATTGCAAGTGACAAGGCTGCTGTTAAATGTTGATGTAGACATGCACACACCTGGGAACTGGGGCTCATTTTGATTAGGCTGTATCGCTTGATAAGGGCAGCTTGTCCGACCACAGATGAAAGGTACACCGTTCATGAAAGGTGTACAAATAACAGTACTTCAGCTCCTTCCAGATACGCAGTTGTTGTACGTCGCTCTGGATAAGAGCGTCTGCCAAAGGCCATTAATGTGATATAATAATGATGGATGATGGGGAATCACTGAACTTGGGCAGCCTGAATTTGTTGCTATGGTAACTGCATGCAGTGGCTTCATTGCGTGTAGTGACCTTAAGGGCAGGTTCTGGGAGCCTGAGTTAGGTTATTTAATAAGCTGCCTATTAACACTAGTTAACAGAATGTTTATTATTTTATTTTTTTATTAACAGCTGGTTACTAAACACTGAGCAAGTCAAGCCAAGAGATTGTAGTGTAACTGCGTAATTCACCCAGGAATTGCTGTTGGGAATCAGTATTATAACCTGGTGATTTCACCTCACCTGTGAGCTCTGTATCTGCCTGCTTCTCCTGCCATATTCACCACCCCTCACCTCTGAGGCTCCTCCCACCTCTCACTCTCACGCTCATCATTGGTCCTTCTGTCTGGCCCCTCCCACTGCATGGTTAATGATACAGGATTCAGACAGACTGATGTGCGTTCACTGGTGCCATTCAGGGTTCATTAAAGAGGGGTAGGATGGACTGATGTGTTCACACAGTGGTGCCAGATGTGAAGTAGTCTCACATTTATGGACGTGGAATTTAGTCTAGGACTAGGATTAATCGGTGTCTGTGAAACTGGCCCATAGTTATTCATTCTGTTCAGTCCTTTCCCTCTTTTATTAACCTGTAGCTGTACTGGAACTGAGCAGTTTCCATTCGCTGTCCTGCTTATGGACGTGCCTTCTCTGTGGCACTGATTGGTGGATGTCCCTGTCTGTCCAAATGCTGTGTTATGAACCCTGTTTGCCATCCGTCTCCCCCACCCCCCTCCCTCACCACGTCTCCCCCTCCCTCCCCCCTCCCTCACCACGTCTCCCCCTGTCTCCCCCTCCCTCACCACGTCTCCCCCTCACTCACCCCGTCTCCCCCGCCCCCCTCCCTCACCCCGTCTCCCCCGCCCCCCTCCCTCACCGTGTCTCCCCCGCCCCCCTCCCTCACCGTGTCTCCCCCGCCCCCCTCCCTCACCCCGTCTCCCCCGCCCCCCTCCCTCACCCTGTCTCCCCTTGTCTCCCCCTGTCTCCCCCTCCCTCACCCTGTCTCCCCCGCCCCCCTCCCTCACCACGTCTCCCCCTCCCTCACCGCGTGTCGCCCTGTCTCCCCCTCCCCCCTCCCTCACCGCGTGTCGCCCTGTCTCCCCCTCCCCCTCCCTCACCGCGTCTCCCCCTCCCTCACCGCGTGTGGCCCTGTCTCCCCCTCCCCCCTCCCTCACCGCGTGTGGCCCTGTCTCCCCCTCCCTCACCCTGTCTCCCCCTCCCTCACCCCGTCTCCCCCTCCCTCACCACGTCTTCCCCTGTCTCCCCCTCCCTCGCCCCGTCTCCCCCTCCCTCACCGCGTCTCCCTCCCTCACCGCGTGTGACCCTGTCTCCCCCTCCCCCCTCCCTCACCGCGTGTGGCCCTGTCTCCCCCTCCCTCACCGCGTGTGGCCCTGTCTCCCCCTCCCTCACCGCGTGTGACCCTGTCTCCCCCTCCCCCCTCCCCCTCCCTCACCGCGCGTGGCCCTGTCTCCCCCTCCCTCACCGCGCGTGGCCCTGTCTCCCCCTCCCTCACCGCGTGTGGCCCTGTCTCCCCCTCCCCCCTCCCTCACCGCGCGTGGCCGCTCTGTGCTGAAGGTACGGCCCTGACGCGGGCCAGGCGACCCACACGGCGGTGGGCTGCGTCGCCAATGTGGGCGCGGCCGCCCTCAACTTCGACCACCTGGCCATCCGGGGCCTGACCCAGGCCGCCCGGCAGAACGTCAGCTCCACGGAGTCCAAGCCCCAGATAAAACGAGGGAAGGAGGAGGAGGAGAAGAGGGAGGAGTAACAGTGACAATCACTCCAGGGTTTACTGTCCTTTACCTGTGCCTTGCAGTATTACCCCTTTAATATTAATATTAATAATTAATAATAATATTGAGTTGGGCTGTGTTTAGGGGTCCCAGCCCTAGTCCTGGAGAGCTACAGGGTGTGCTTGTTTTTATTGTTGTTTTACCTTTAAACGTGAGACGCAGGTCAGTCCTGTTTGCTCAGAGTGAAAATCAGACCCTATGGCTGTCCGGGACCAGGGTCCATGCTGGTGCAATGTGAATGTACTCCTCAATATCACTCATAAAGGTAGATTGGGTCAAATGTATTTTTAAGATGGCACCTAGAGGTGCGTGAATCCAAATGGTGGACTGCAAATGGTATGCCAAAAAAAAGATTACGTTAATTATACAACTCCTATGGTGATAAAGTCTGTTTTCTATGTTGTATAATATATACCGTATTTATATGAAATAATATGAATTCAGTATGAAATAAGTATATTGTATGCCGTTTGTATATCGAGGATGAATTGATATGTTTGTATCTGCCATGTGGGATGCGTTCCTGCTGGATAAGTGCCTTGGGGTTTCATACATCTTTAGTTATTTATCCATGTTCATGCCTTTCTGTTGGGAGAACATGCTGAAGGCCAAATACACTATGAAGACTGGGGTGAAATGTTGCTTTGTTCAAGTCTGCAAACTTTTTTAATTTTTTCCATTTTAACATTGTTTAATAATGGTGTATTTATAAGGGTTTGCATTTTACTTCATGAAACTGTCACCTTAGAGTGCTTGCCCAATATTTTGTACATGCAGCTGCAAGCAGTGCTTGGTACATTGCAATATGAGCTCAAAGGCTCAAAACAGTCTCCTGTTACTTTATATGAATGTAACTTAAATTCACATTCAATTGATTTTGCTTTTCACTTGCACCATTCCTTGCCTTGCGGGTGCCTTTTTAAAAGAAAAAGGTGTTATTTCTGCGCCATCAAGCACTCCAAGCCACACGTGAATAAATAAAAAATATATATTTGCCCAAAACCAGCTGACAATTGACTCTGCAATTACTGTACATCAGGTGCCAATGATATTGTATTGTACACAGAAACTGATTGTGTTTGTTCACCATGGTGTTTAAAGGCACAAATAAAGCGGTATTTCAGTGAATGAAGTCGCGCTGCGCAGCTGCCGTCCCGGACGCTGCAGGTTCAGTAGACCCGGACGCTGCAGGTTCAGTAGACCCGCACGCTACAGGTTCAGTAGGCCCGCACGCTACAGGTTCAGTAGGCCACTGCCACACTTGGACGCTGCCACTCTCTCCAGGCGGGTCTGCGCCTGCAAGCCAAGGACAAATTAATCGACCCCCACATCCTTTTGAGCGGATTTTACTCAAACACTTCACAACATGTCAGTGTCACCCTTTAGTAAACAAAAATAGTATCCAATAGGAGCCGATACTCAGCGTGGCCTTCTAAGAGTTGTGACATGCAGTTTGTTTGGGGGCCAAGCACCAATGCGATAGGACCCTTATTGCATTTGCTTTGTTTACTGACTTGTGCTTTTCCACTGCATTTGTACAAACAATTCGCAAGCTTTAATGTCCAATTATGTAGGTAAAATGCTGAAGACGTTATTTCGAAATTGAGTAGTTATCGTAGTTATCTGTCAAAATGCAATTCGCTTTATCTAGCTTAATAACTAGCGTTAGGATAAACGGCAGTCATTACCTGGTTGAAGGATCTGTTAAGATTGCCGAGCGCATGATTGTGTTCGCTCATCTTCGTGTGGTGTACCTCGAGTTTGCTTGTTTCTTCGGTGAGTTTCCCTTAAACAGAAATGTTGTTAGCCGAATTATGTTAAAACGAATTGCTCTATATTATGTCACTCACATAACTGACGTTACAGTTTTGATAATATCAACTATAAGTTGCAACGCTATGGGCCGTAAACGAGTTGCAGTCTGAGCTGTCAAATCTCCCACTGACAGATTGACAGTTAGCTAGCACTAAATTAGCTAAGGTTATCCAGCTGAATAGCGACAGTAGTTAGCACAAAACAACAGAGTAGCTAGTCACCTGTAAAACCAACATTAGCTTGCTAACTACTCATACCTATGCATTGGCTAGCTAGCTAGTTAGATACTGTAAGACAGCTGGCGTTAAACAACATTACATTACATTAATCATTTCACCTAACATAAGCTAAATAAACATTTAGGAAACTTTCATACCAAGGAGTTCGGCAATTTCTTTGTATCCGACTCTCGTCTGTTGTGACATCAAATCCATAACAATTTAATTTCGGCGAGAAGAATCACACTTCAATCCCGACTGTAAGCACTATCCTGTCAAAGAAAACAGACTGTAGGTTCTTTTATTTTTTCAAAATACAGCTGCTAACGCGCGCCTTCGCGAGGTGCTTCCGCCGGATGTGGTGGTTGCCTGGAAACAAGTGAAAACATCCATCCCTGTGAAGTGTTCCGCGGTGTCTTCAGCTCAGCAAGTGTGCTTCTGACTGTGTAAATATGGAAGATACTGACTTTAGTAATTACGATATGGGTACATTGCGAGCCGAGCTTGAACAGGAAACCGAACTGAAGTAAGAATTTATGTAACGATAAATGTTATGTTATTTAGCTTGTCAGAAAGCTAATCTAATAATTTATTCAATTTAATTTAACTAGTGACACAACAAGCTAGAAGGCTGTATAGCGCTAGATGCATTGGATGCATAGACACGTATGAAGCAGTGCAGAGACACGAATTACGCTTCGATAACTATATATTATTATATAAATCATTATATCTCATTAGCTTTATAGCTATCTACTGTGGCATTAACCAGCATCATGACCTCTCGTGCAACGGTGCTGACTGCAAGCACTCCCCCTTTGTTTTCGTTATTTCAGGGATTTGCTGGAAGTGTCGGTGTCTGAGCTAAGAGCTACCGTAGCAGAACTGGAGAAGAGACTGCATAGTGTAGAAAACGCAGGTAACGGGGAATTGTTGAGCAATATTACCGAATGTGTGAGAGTTTGCCCGCACTGAAAAATAATATATGGAAACTACATGTATTTTAATATAAATGTATTTATGACACATATCTTTACATGACGTATTTACATGTACATTTCAGATGTATTGCGAAAATATATTTGTACTATTCAAAATTGGCCACTTTTGCATAATTATGACATATATTTTATAAACATGTGCTTAAATCTATATTTTACATATATGTATTGTAAGTATATGTTGTTAATGTAGGTATTTCGTGCATATATCGTGCAATATTAAAATTAATATATTAATATATTAATATAAAAAATTCCACCATACAGTATATATAAATAAATATAGCCTACTGCTTTCACCTATGGTGGTGGCATGTTGTATTGTTAATATTGTGCAACATCACATTATCACCGATGTTCTGGGCCTAGCTAAATTGCTTAATTATATAATTTCATTATTCTCAAACCCCAAGCTAAAAAAAAAGTTGTCTGACTTTGCTAATTGTTTTTTAAAATGCGCGAATGTTCAGGTTGCTTTTCTAATACTAACTTTAATCAAATGCTTTTTTTCACTGAAACTATGCATTTGGTTCTTCAAGCCATTGCATGTGCATGTTGCTCCAGGGCGCGATGTGATGCCGTCTGTGTCTCTGTCCTGTCTGTCCGCGCGCGTTGCGTTCCAGAGAACGAGTGGCGGACCCGGCTCGAGACGCAGCAGGAGCTGAATGGACAGCTCGAGCAGCAGATCTGCCTCGTGCGGGAGAAGCTGGAGGACCTCCGCGGAAATCCTGACGGTAAAATAACGCTTTCGGGTTTCCCTGCGATTTATTGGGCCGGCTTCACAGACAACAGATTAACCTCAGACTTAGAATAAATTGAGTTTTGTATAGAGAATCTCCATACACCTCAGACACACCCTCAAGCCTCTGATCATCTGAGGCAAATTGAGATGAGTATTGATCAGAGTTATTAAAAACTGTCCAGGTCTGAATCTGCACATTATCAATATCCATTCCACTACAGACTGAATATTATTTATGTGCTCATTGTAAATGCCTGTCTCATTGATGCAAGGCACCACGAGTGCTAAGAGCTCCCTCTTGTGGAGAATCGTCAGCCTGCTAAACGTGAGTCAGACAGTCAGTCAGTCGGTTACAATTACATGGCAGGTCCATGAGGTGCTGCACATGTAATTGAGAACAGCGGGACACTGACAGGAATACCTGTACAGGTTAAGAGGGGGCATATACACAGATGATGGACATGGCCTCATTATGCATGACCTTCTCGCCCCTGTGTGTGTTTGCAGACCGTTTGTCCTCCATACGGGGGTATGATGCGATGCCAGTGGTGAGTACGCTCACCTCTACCCCGTCACGCGACATTCTAGATCAAATACGTCACTGTTTTAGACTCTTAATATTTTCTGTGCTCGACTGACTTCACATGGTGCGATTGAGCCGACCAAGAGGACCAGAAGGCAGGGCTTGCACGTTTTCAGAGTATTTCATACGTTCCAATACACCAGACAAGCTCAGTAAAGCATAGAAAACGTATTTGACCCAGGTCTGTGCCATTCTCATGCCACCTAAACCAGTTCTGCTGTAGACTGAGACACACATAGCTTATCGAGCCCAGGGGACTCCCATCAGGCCCTGCAGACCTTGTGGAAATACAGTGACCTTTGTGCCATTTCTGCTCTCTAATAATCCCCATTTCTCTGTGGTGTGAAGAGCTGTGATGTTCTTTGGAACCTTTTGCACCCCCCCCTCCCCCTCCATACTCAGATCTGATTTGCAGACCGCAGCATCTCAAGGCCATGTTTCTGGTCCTCGCAGCATTTTAGTGACTGTATTTACACGGTCATTACAGCACGCTGTGTTTAAAACCCGTTAATTCCACACTCAGCTTGTGTTTCTCCTCCAGGAGGAGATTAAGACCCTGTCACAGTGACAGCTGCCATAGCCCTCTTAATCTGAGAGAGAGAGAGAGAGAGAGAGGGTCTAACATGAGACAGACTGAGAGAGAGGGAGAGAGAGAGAGAGAGAGGGTCTAACATGAGACAGACTGAGAGAGAGGGAGAGAGAGAGAGAGAGGGTCTAACATGAGACAGACTGAGAGAGAGGGAGAGAGAGAGAGAGAGCTGGGCGAAGAAATCTCAAACCCTGCGAATGAAGGGTTCTTGAAATGAATCTTGTGGGGATTTTGTGCGGTCATGGTGACAGAGCGAAGCTTGTAGGTTTCACAGAGAAGCAGCGGCACACTGTAGCGTGTATTAAACAGTATAAAAGTCAGCAGTGACTGCTGAACGCTCCTCAGGACTCAAAAAATCTACATTTTAAAATTGTTAGATTCGGTCAGTTGCTCAGGTCCGGGGCTTATCATTTTTCTGGATTTCCACAGAGACATTTTCCAAATCTTTTCACATTTTCTTGCTCATATTTTATTGGTCTCATCATAGTTGGTCCATTCTATTCATTTCAGTCAAAAAATCTACATTTTAAAATCGGTCGATTCGGTCATATCTCATAGCTCATATCTTATTGGTTTAATTGTATTTGTGGGAAGTGGTCCTGTTTTACACAGAGCAGCGTTGACCCATTATCCGCAGTAGCGTCTCTGTGTGTAACCAGCATGTGTGGGATTAGCATGCCGTGACAGGGGAGGGTGGATATTGTACAAGAAATGGGTACCATGTCCCAACTCAACTTAACTCAACTTAAAAAGAAAAATCCACTAAAACAACTAAACTGGCTACTTTAAGAAATGAGTTGAGTTGGGTAGCTCTGTGGAAAGTGTGAGCATTTTGTGTAAAAATGTAAATAA
Source organism: Conger conger (assembly GCF_963514075.1). Lineage (NCBI taxonomy): Eukaryota > Metazoa > Chordata > Actinopteri > Anguilliformes > Congridae > Conger > Conger conger. The sequence continues at coordinate 57,951,709 of NC_083766.1, forward strand.
AAGTAAGACTGTTCTGTGTGGACAGGATGCCCTGAAGCGGATCCTGGAGCAGCTGACCCGGGACAAGGCCAGCCTCCAGAACCAGCTGACGGACTGCAGTCTGAGGATCGCACAGGAGGCCAAGGTCTCCCCTCGTTCAACGCTCCCGATGTCTGATTTCCCACACTAACTCATGGAATGAGCTTTCAGAATTCCCTAATAATGTGGAATCTCCAGAGATCATGCCACATAATGTTAAAGGAGTACTCCATCCAAAACTCTTTCTTTTTGGTTTCATCTAATCCCCAGAATAGTTGGCATGGCCCATATGGGGAAAAAACATAACTTTTTATCTGTATCTTTAAAAGACCCTTTGCCCAAGTGGTGATGTCATTATGACAACGCCTGTGCTTATCATTTCAGTAAATTGAGTTGTCTTTTGAATTAGATAGTACTATGGTGGCAGGTGTATTTCTGATGCTATAAGACACAATTTATAAGACATAATTGAAAGTTTCATCTGAACTGCATCCTCCACTACATTTTCTGAATCCATTCTCAATATTGGGGTAGGGAGGAGGAATTATATTTTTATTGTACATCAGCTTTTTGAGTGCTGAAGTATTATATGTGACACACGAGAAGCAAGATGGATGAATTATTCTCAAGGCGAGGATAATGATTTTTGAATGGAGTTCTCTTTCAAAGTGATGTGCTTCTTTGTGTTTCTGTCTCTTGGGAAGCCATTTTAATGGTTGATGCTGTTTTAGGATTTTCTCATCTTCGCTGCGGGAGATGAAACTTCTTACATAACCAATATTGCTTCCCTGCGAGGAGGGGGAATTATGTAAATCATCTCCAAAGGTTACTCAGATATTACAACTTTGCTGCAGCAGAGGGGAGAACGTTAAACGTCAGCTAATTTGCGCCTCTTGCATTGTTACAACTGCTGACCAAGGGGATGTTTTCTAGCTCATAATCATCATGTTGTTTTTTGCTTCATCAGGCATACCAGAAGGCCAATGAAGACAGACGTGCTTACCAGGCTGAAATCTCAAAGGTGAGGGTGAAAGCTTATGGTCGGTATGGTGTCAGAGCAAACACACGCACACAAGGTGCTGGGTCACAGGAACACACTAAGGACAGGCAGAAAAGTCTCGCTCTCGCTTAGCCCATATTTCACTGAAGACTAGAAATCGTATGTTAAGAAAAGTGACAAACAGTGACCACAGAGGTCATTCTGCTTGGTGTAGAAAGGTGACATTTTGTATGAGTATCCTAAAGGAATAGAGAGATGTACTTTACTGGAACCCTGTGGGGTAATTTGTCCTCTTCATTTGACCCGTCCTAGTTACGTAGGAGCAGTGGGCAATGTGGGGTTAAGGGCCTTGCTCAAGGGCCCAACAGCTACACCGGGGCTTAAACCAACAACCTTCCGGGTCCCCGTCATGTACCTCAGCCACTAAGCTACAGGCTGCCTCAATCAGGCATCCAAGTACATATGAAGAAAATGTTTGTTTAACATGCCTTAAATGTCAGTTAAAGTTCACTTTCTGCTAAAAGTGGTGAGGCTCAAGAAAACCAATAACAGTGTTTGATTTAGCATGTAAGCGGTTGACGTTTGGTCCACAGAGAACCCGCGTGTGGGAGTATTGCTTCACTCTAATCCAGCCTTAATGCTCACAGGGCTGTCCGTATCCACCGGTGATGATATTATATTATAATATTACTCACTGTGTGTGGCTGTTCATCTCCTACAGGGGGAGTCAGTGCTACACTACCAGAACATTTCAGCTCTCTTATCCAGAGACCTGCTGTTTTTAACACACTGTTGATTCATACAGCTCCATATTTTACTGAAGCAGCTCAGATTGAGTACCTTACTTAAGGGCACAGCATCAGTGTCCTACCTGGGAATCAAACCTGCAATCTTTAACTTAAAAACTTGCCTAACCATTATACTGTACTGGTTGGGGGGTACCTGGCTTTTGCTTGGTAAATATTTTCCCAATTTTCATTAAAAAAAGTTCATAAGGAAAGAACATGATGTTAAATGGACATAATAGGCCAGGGAGCTGCTTGGTAGCTGGTTATGTTGAGGCAGTGCTGTAGTACTTGGATTGGCCCCACAGTCTGGCGGGCACCCAGGAAAGGTACAGATTCAGTGGCCGCAGGTTATAGCATCTCAGCACTCACTAGCAACACCTGCTGCTCAACCATGTCATTGCATGTCATTTATCTTCCGATGTGGGAATGTGATGTGAAATGGGATGTGGGAATGTGGTATGGTATGTGGGAATGTGATGTGAAATGGTTTGTGGGAATGTGATGTGGAATGGGATGTGGGAATGTGGTATGGTATGTGGGAATGTGATGTGAAATGGTTTGTGGGAATGTGATGTGATATGTGGGAATGTGATGTGGTATGTGGTGTGATGTGGTATGTGGAATGTGATGTGGTATGTGGAATGTGATGTGGTATGTGGGACTGTGATGTGGGAATATGATGTGGAATGTGATGTGGTATGTGGAATGTGATGTGGTATGTGATGTGGTATGTGGAATGTGATGTGGTATGTGGAATGTGATGTGGTATGTGATGTGGTATGTGGAATGTGATGTGGTATGTGGAATGTGATGTGGTATGTGATGTGGTATGTGGAATGTGATGTGGTATGTGGAATGTGATGTGGTATGTGATGTGGTATGTGGACTGTGATGTGGTATGTGGGACTGTGATGTGGTATGTGGGACTGTGATGTGGTATGTGGGAATGTGATGTGGGAATATGATGTGGTATGTGATGTGGTATGTGGAATGTGATGTGGTATGTGATGTGGTATGTGGTGTGATGTGGTATGTGGAATGTGATGTGGTATGTGGAATGTGATGTGGTATGTGGGACTGTGATGTGGTATGTGGTGTGATGTGGTATGTGATGTGGTTTGTGGGACTGTGATGTGGTATGTGGAATGAGATGTGGTATGTGGAATGTGATGTGGTATGTGGGAATGTGATGTGGTATGTGGGACTGAGATGTGGTATGTGGTGTGATGTGGTATGTGGAATATGATGTGGAATGTGATGTGGTATGTGGTATGTGATGTGGTATGTGATGTGGTATGTGATGTGGTATGTAGGACTGAGATGTGGTATGTGTGGGTGTTGACCGCAGGCTGTGCCAGCCCTGGTGCCCGGCAGGAGGCTGCAGCAGATGGCCAGGCCGCAGGAGGGGAAGGACAGCAGGATGAAGAGGTGTGTGCCACCGCATGCTAATGCTAACGCTAACTGTGAGCTCTGCTGGAGGCTCCGCTCCAGGCAGTGGTTAGCACCGTCGCCTCACAGCAAGAAGGGACCGAGCTCCAATCACGACCAAGGCCCTGCTCCAGTTTCCTCCCACAGTCCAAAGACATACGGCAGGCTTTACAATAGACTCTAAACTGCCCTTAGTTCTGAGTGTGTTAGTGTGGTGTGTGAGTGTGGTGTGTGGGTGTGTAGGTGTGGTGTGTGAGTGTGTGAGTGTGGTGTGTGAGTGTGTGAGTGTGTATGTGAGTGTGTGTGAGTGTGTGTGTGTGAGTGTGGTGTGTGAGCGTGTGTGTGTGTGAGTGTGGTGTGTGAGTGTGTGTGTGAGTGAGTGTGGTGTGTGAGTGTGGTGTGTGTGTGTATGAGTGTGGTGTGTGTGTGTATGAGTGTGGTGTGTGAGTGTGTGAGTGTGTGTGTGAGTGAGTGTGGTGTGTGAGTGTGGTGTGTGTGTGAGTGAGTGTGGTGTGTGGGTGTGTAGGTGTGAGTGTGTGGGTGTGTAGGTGTGAGTGTGTAGGTGTGAGTGTGTGAGTGTGTGAGTGTGTGGGTGAGTGTGGTGTGTGTGTGTGTGTGTGAGTGTGTGGGTGTGTGGGTGTGAGTGTGTGTGTGTGAGTGTGAGTGTGTGTGTGTGAGTGTGTGTGTGTGTGTGGTGTGTGAGTGTGTGAGTGTGTGAGTGTGTGAGTGTGTGTGGTGTGTGTGTGTGTGGGTTGTGTGGTGTGTGAGTGTGTGGTGTGTGTGTGAGTGTGTGTGTGTGTGTGTGTGAGTGTGTGTGTGTGTGTGTGAGTGTGTGGGCCCTGCGTTGTATTCCTGCCTCTCGCCCACTGCATGCTGGGATGGGTTCCAGCACCCCCGTGACCGACCAGGTTACAAAATGGATGCATGGATGGATTCTGCCCCAAACACTGACCCCAATTCAGCTCCTGGTCTTTTCACACAGTGGTGGGGGGATTAGGGTCTCGCAAACTGAGCTGTTGGGGGTGTGAAATCCAGGGGCTGTGATTCCAGGCAGTCGACAGGGAGTCCAGAATCATGTAGTATCACACGCATTTAAAATGTGCTGCTTCTGTTTTTTTTTTTTAAATATGTTTTTTGTGATTTTTGACAATGTTCATTGAGTGACCGTTTCTTGCATACCTGTGTTTGTTCTTCCGTAAATCTCCGCAGAGGTCTTCCTGTGCAGACGTTTAAGATGGCCGACGCTGAGCCTGTCAGAAAGCCTGCGAGAACATCCACGACCTCCAGCCGGCTGCCGAGGTTGAAGCGTTGAGTTAGAGAGGGGGAGCCGTTAACAAAATACATTCCCCATTAGCATGTGAGGCTTGATCATTCTCTCCAGACACAGTACCCAAACATCCTCAGCCAAAGCTAACTGCAGTTTGTCTGTGGCTTGATCATTCTCTCCCTACACAGTACCCAAACATCCTCAGCCAAAGCTAACTGCAGTTTGTGTGGGGCTTGATCATTCTCTCCCTACACAGTACCCAAACATCCTCAGCCAAAGCTAACTGCAGTTTGTCTGTGGCTTGATCATGCTCTCCCTACACAGTACCCAAACATCCTCAGCCAAAGCGAACTGCAGTTTGGAGATGGGGAGATGACTGACGGCAAACATTGGCTTGCAAAACAGAAACTCTGGAATGAAGATTCAGACCGCGTTCAAAGCCCAGTGGCAGTGCAGAATTTTAAGCAGCTCAGCACAGGAATAAACCAGATGTTCTGAGTGCAGTTTGGCTCCATTAATGTGTAGACACACAACTAAACTGAGATGCCGGTTAAAATAAGACACTAATTATCTGTACTGAGCATATTTCATGAAAAATAACCCTAATCATTGCCATGGATTATGTGTCTTGGCTTCACCTCTAGTTGTAGAGAAAATCAAACCGAAGTGCTTGCGATTACTACTGTCTGTTTTTGGATGCAGTTCCCACACATGCAGTGTGGAATGAATATCACACATTATGCAATAGAACCCAGCGAGAATCGCACGTCCCATACAAACACCTGTCTTTCAGGAAGAGGTGTGGAGAATGTTTATTATGCGAGAGTAATGATTGTGTACAACTTTAAACCAATAATAGCTGACCCACATAAACCCCAAAATGAGCTATGCAGAAAAACCTTCCATTCACTGTGCTCCCTGTTCACTCTGAGCAGTCATTACCCACCCTGCTTAAACACCAGGCCAGGGACCCAGAGCTCTGGCCCTCAAATCCTCAATCCAGCCCTGGTTTTCATTCCCCTGGGCAATCAGTGTTTCTGATTGGCCAGACTGTCTTCACACCTGACTAAAGGGAGGGTGGAAAAGCAGCAGTTCTCTGCCCTGGAGGACTGCGAGTTACTGATCCCTGTTGTAGACTCGAGAGCAATCCTCAAACCTGGACCTCGAATCCAAATTAAACCCTGGTTTTCTTTTCTCCCAGGTAATTACCTGAACAGTTAGTGCTGCTGATGGGCCAGACTGTCTTCACACCTGACTCCCAGGTAAAGGGAGTGTGAACACACCTGATTCCCAGGTAAAGGGAGGGTGAACACACCTGACTCCCAGGTAAAGGGAGGGTGAACACACCTGATTCCCAGGTAAAGGGAGGGTGAACACACCTGACTCCCAGGTAAAGGGAGGGTGAACACACCTGATTCCCAGGTAAAGGGAGGGTGAACACACCTGATTCCCAGGTAAAGGGAGGGTGAACACACCTGATTCCTAGGTAAAGGGAGGGTGAACACACCTGATTCCCAGGTAAAGGGAGGGTGAACACACCTGACTCCCAGGTAAAGGGAGGGTGAACACACCTGACTCCCAGGTAAAGGGAGGGTGAACACACCTGACTCCCAGGTAAAGGGAGGGTGAACACACCTGACTCCCAGGTAAAGGGAGGGTGATAATAACCCAGCAGTTCAGGTTTGGTCAGAGGCAGGTTGGGGGGTGAACCTCATCGTTTTTAAAGCGATCCCGTTCAGTGCGCTGCGGCGTTGTCCCGTGTTACCGCGAGCGCCTGTCAGAGTGGGAGGTGTGCCACTCACAGCGCGTAGGAAACCTGCTGACCGACAGCCACGTCACGCTCGCTCTCCCCAGGCCTGACGTGGGCCGGCCGTTACGCGCTCCTGCCACCTCCTCCCACCTCCTGCCACCTCCTCCCCCGCGGAGCTGTCCTGCCTCCCTCAGCACTCACACGTCCTCAGAGATATTTTCATACGCACGCGTCACCACATCTATCGCCTCATCGATTCTTCAGTTACGGTTCGGGGTTCTGCTGAACGGAGATCTTCTTCCGCTGGTGCCTACAGCACATTCACATTTTGGCTTTGCCAAAAATTGAGACATTTCAACAAATATTACCGAATAGTTTTTTTTCTTTTTTACTTTGATTCTGTTTGTTTTATATCGAGTGTTAACTTTTTGTGAGAATCTTATAAACACAGTATATGCTTTATCTAATGCCAGTATTTACTCGCCATTGTGATTTGAGACTGTATTATTAATAACTTTGTATTGATTATTAATTCAGATCACACATCTGTTCTAATTTGTTGACTTTTTGGAAAAATAATAATTGCTACTTTTATACACTAGTCAAACACATTTCTTTTTGATTACGCTTTTATGATCATGCATTCACTCTGTATGAAACTGACTGAATTGTGCTTTGCATTTGTATTTTTCTAATGGTTTTTAACCGTCAGCACCCTGGCACACTTTGATGTAAAAGAGATTATTTTTTAAATAAATGACAGAAATAAATTCTTGAAAAGGCAATAAGAGTACTCAGTTCAATTCTAGTTCAATTCAGACACAACTGACTGAGAACCAGTTAGGGGGCTACGTAGGGGTGGAGTAGGGTGGTGTTGGATAGGGGTGGGGTAGGGTGGTGTTGGATAGGGGTGGGGTAGGGTGGTGTTGGATAGGGGTGGGTATAGGTAATGGGTTTTGTTCGTGCTCCAGATATAGTTGGCATGCAGCCGCAGCAGAAGTGTCCATGCTGGGCGTGTAACGACTCACGCTGCGCTTTTAATTTGACGCTGACCTCTCCGGAAGAACAAGGTCACTTCCTCACTTCCTCACCCACATGGAACACAGACTGTGACATCACTCAGGTGCTTTCACCACATACTATATTCGTATGTTACATACCTAAGTAACTTACAGTAAATACTTTTAATGTTTCAAGAAAATTACCAATGGATTTAGAGGTCCATAAATTAAAGATCTGCCCTCATGGAGGTGAATGCTTGACGATGTGCAAAGAAACAAACAGGAAGTTTAGCCTAAGAACAGGAAGAAATTATAATGAACCATAAGGTACAGAGGGTAGCACCACTTTCCTGGGTCACAGAAGTATACACTCCACCAAGTAACATAGGAGCCTTTCATGTAATCACATGAGTTTCAGTGAGACACCTGCCCCAACCCTTTACATTTTAAACTGGGACAGAACCCCACCCCCTACCCCCAGGCAGAAATTTGATTGGCTACATCTGTGACAGGCAGCATTCAGAGAGGATTTTGAAGTGATGAAAGGAGGAAGATAATGGATGTGGAGAGATGGATATACAGAGAGGAGCTACAAAGACTCCTGTAAGCGGGAGTAGTCACTGCCGCTTGCTCTGTCTGGCTCTCGTGTGGATGCGTGCGCAGGGGGGTAGGCTAAGAGCCCAGCCCTCACCAGCCACTGCAATTAGATGCAATTAGCCTGCTGAGCTAAAGACCAGGGTCCCCGTCCCATGGGGATTAATCACATTCATTATTTACTGCTGCTCCATGGGTGTCTTCACATGCCATACCAAACATCCACAGCCCTGAGCTCTGCCACACATTCTGTACCAAACATCCACAGCCCTGCGACACATTCTGTACCAAACATCCACAGCCCTGAGCTCTGCCACACATTCTGTACCAAACATCCCCAGCCCTGCGACACATTCTGTACCAAACATCCACAGCCCTGCGACACATTCTGTACCAAACATCCACAGCCCTGCGACACATTCTGTACCAAACATCCACAGCCCTGCGACACATTCTGTACCAAACATCCACAGCCCTGAGCTCTACCACACATTCTGTCCCAAACATCCACAGCCCTGAGCTCTACCACACATTCTGTCCCAAACATCCCCAGCTCTGAGCTCTGTGACACGGGCCACCTTCGCCCAAAGTCAGGCTGACAGAAGATGGCTGATTGGCACCGCGCTCCAAACGAGGGGAGGAGAGTGCTTGGTTCATCAGGGGGAGAAAATGCAGGTCGTCGTGTTTGACTTCACCCCTCTACCTTCACCTGTTTTAGAACAATTTCTTTCCTGGACCAGTGGTGTGTCTGGGGCTTACACACACGCACACACACACACACACACACACACAGTGCACAGTGTGAGGCCATACCCCCCAGTCTGTTGTCTGGGTCAGGCCTGTCATTTATAATTAATGCGATGTCTTTAGCATTATTAATGAATTTGCTCACCTGTGAGGGCAAAACAAACAAACCCCTCTCTTCCGCTGTCAGGTGTGTCCCTCACTGAAAGCTCAGTGTCTATTTATATACCCATTCACCTGAGAAAATGTAAAAATACATCACCGTTGGCTAGACAACCTGGAACTGGAACTTTCTGGCAGTCGGAGCATCCAATGAGTAAACAGAATTTTTAACAATCTTGCTACTCCGCTTTTCATTTACACATTAGATAGTATTTATTAATTGATTGATGTGTGTGCCATGTGATAGACTGGATAGATAATTGATGGATGGATGGCTGGATAATATTTATTGTCAACATCAGTCTCAGAAATGATTCTGACTGAGGAATTATGGTGACAAAGGACAGGACTGGCTGAACTATCTGTGGCACATTGTAGCACAACAGTGATAAATATAACGTATTATTAATTGTATTCAAGGATTTTGTCTGGAGGGATAATGAACATGGAGGATGAGTTCTCCCCTTCTAATGACCGTTTGGGACGACTTCCGCAGGCCCAGTAGAGGTTTGGACTCAGGATATACACGTCCGCGTGGCCTTAATGACGCAAAGGGAGGTCCCACTGGAAAAGCGCGCGCCGCTGTCTCTTACCTGGCTGCGGGGTTGAGCTAAATTTGGTTAACCTAACGGTAAAATGCAGTCTAGCCACTTACAGTCCACCGTTGTCACGAATTTGCCTGAGTCCGTGTTGCGCGTTAGCACGCATATGAACATTGAGTTACAGTCTAGCCTACTTTAGACTTTTGAACGAGTATTATACACCCTAAACACTAAAGATACATCCACGCTTACATGTCCATTAGCCTAGTTCTTGAAGCTGATGCCAAGCCTTCACAAATGTTTTTATGTATGACATGAGTGCGGGAGACGCGAGGGGCGTGTGAGAAGGGCGTGACGTCTTCGTTGACGGGCTGCATTTTAATGAGGGACGGGCCAATGTAAAGCACGGCCGTTGCTAGGCAGCTGCAGCCCCACCCCCTTCGTGACTCGAACGCAAGCAGAGCCACGCGACAAACAAAAGAGGCGCAGGTAGATGCTGCACTAACTGACAACTGCAACGTGAGCGTAGTGCAATCAAAGTAGACTTCACTTCCAGAAGATCATTCTGACTGTAGGATTCAGAATTAGGCTTACGCACGCCGTGACAGGATCAGCGAGGACGCTGCTGTAAGGTAAGTAATCATAGGAAGAATGATATACTATTAGATAAACATAGATGTTGACTATCGGATGATTGCCTTTGATAAATGAATTGCACCTCTTTCTCTTGGACTGTTTATGTCTTGCTACTTCATTAGCCTGGTTTGAACCAGTTCAAAACAAGCAGGCATGGGAATAGTCGCATACAACGCATTGCATACCGGCTGCGTCTAATGTTTAACCATGCTCCAATGTCAATACAAATATTGATATTGGAATAGGTTGAATTATAACAATGCAGTGACAAGTAGCATACTTGTGACGTTTCACGGTTTCTGAGACTACAGTTGTCATTTGACAGGTTATCCTTTTCCCAAGCATTGTATGGGCTTCCTCTTGACAGCGATTTTCTATCCATACGGGATAGCCTATCTGCTGTTGGAAATAAACCCGATTTTAAGCTATTACGCAGCGCCGATTGCTTAAAATAGCCATTTCTTTAAATATCCTGTTCAGTGTTTTGTGCAGAAAAAAGTTTGTATTTTATCTAACTGTAGTCTATCATGTTTGTAACTAGCTATGAAGTGACGTAGTTATGCAGACAGCACACGTTAAGGACCGGGTCGCTAGAACAGACTAATCTGCGGCTATTTAGAAAGTTATTTGTGTAGCCTAATGCTCAGTGTCTGTCAGTTTAACTCCTGCTGTGGAATAACGTTTGCGTCTGAATATCTTTTTATCCACACAGCCCACATATCAATTGGCTACATTCATTTATGGATAAAAAAAAGCCAGGCAGAACGCAGCAAAGCGTCACGACTAGCACAATTGCTCCGAAAACTGATCCGTAATCCAGTTAGGCTACCTCAGTTGCGGCTATTTGACCCGAATGAAGCTTGATCCCCGCTGTCGTCTCCCGTTGTCTCTCCCTAGGTTCTGAAGCACGACTATAACCGTCTTTGGCGTTTGATATGGAGCTGGAGCACTTTGACGAGCGGGACAAAGCCCGGAGAAACTCGCGTGGGGGCTCACGACCAAACGGCTACCACAGTCCGACGCACAGCGCCCACTGTAGCCTCTACCGCACGCGCACCCTGAAAGCGCTCATCTCGGAGAAGAAGGCTAGGAAGGTCCGCTTCTACCGCAACGGGGACCGCTACTTCAACGGGATCGTGTACGCCATCTCCCAGGACAGATTCCGGTCGTTCGACGGCTTGTTGGCAGACCTGACCCGCACTCTGTCCGACAATGTCAACCTGCCACAGGGTGTTCGGACCATCTATGCCGTCGATGGAAGCAAAAAGATCACCGGCATCGATCAGCTGGTTGAAGGTAAGCATCGTGGTGTGCCAGAAAGTGCAAAAACTTCCGTCACTTTATTTTGCGTTCTTCCCTGACTCCCGCAGAATTCGTTATTACGTTAATTTCTAAGCTCTTTTAGTGAAATTGGACTCTATTAAATCTTCCCTTGGCTCAGAAGTTTGGACGGTAGCGATATTGAGTAATTGCCTCGTGAGTCAGCGATTCTGTGCGTTTTATCGACCCTGGGCACGCGCATACTTGGCGAGCGGCCGGGCCTCTTTTCGGGCACAGGGTTTCAGTGTTGGTCTATGTCCTGAACTGATAACGGCTGCAGATGGAGACTTCAGAAAGAGTTTGCAAACTAGAGGAAGAGAGAAAGAGAGAAAGAGCGAGAGAGCCAAGCAACAGACTTTGCCTCCAGTCGCAGTTTCTGGCTGGCTGCCAGGTTCATCTTGGCTCTGGATAATGATCCAAACTGCAGGTCTAATGGTTACACCCACCCACCACACACACACACACACACACACACCTACACATACACACACCTGCACCCACACCCACCCACACGCACACACACACACACACACACACACACACACACACACACACACACACACACACACACATCAAGGGTTCCACTCAGCATTTCATATACACCATGTAAGACCAGTTCTCGACACTGCTGTGTATTTCTTAATTGAAGAGTGGGAGAGAAAAAGAGGGAGGCAGGGAGGGAGGCGGGGGTGGGTCTGCTAGTGTTCCAGAAGCTTCGCTACACCACCTTTTCAGGAGGGGGGCATAAGGGAATTCCCCCAACTGACTCTTTTCAGCTTTTTTCAATTCCTCTGAACTGCACGGTCAGCTATTTGTGAAAGCCCAATCAGAACATTGTTTTGGTTGTCGGTTTTTTATTATTGATTCTCTGAGACCCGGACACAGGCGCCAGGCTAAAATGGCCAGTTTGACAGTCTACTTCGGTTAGAGAAGTGGAGCTGAGTGCTTGTGTGTGAAGAATGGTGTGTGTGTGTGTATGTGTGTGAAGCGCTGTGTGTGTATATGTGTGTATGTGTGTATGTGTGTGAGTGTGTGTGAAGCGCAGTGTGTGTGTGCATGTGTGTATGTGTTTGTGTGCGTGTGTGTGTGTGTGTGTGTGTGTGTGTGTGTGTGTGTGTGTGTGTGAAGCGTGGCGTGTGTATGAGTGTGGTGTGTGTGTGTCTGTATGTACGTGTGTGTATGTGTGTGTGTGTGTGTGAAGCGTGGTGTGTGTGTGTGTGTGTGTGTAGATGTGTGTGTGTGTGTGTGTGTGTGTAGATGTGTGTGTGTGTGAAGCGTGGCGTGTGTGTGTGCGTGTGTGTGAAGCGTGGCGTGTGTGTGTGTAGATGTGTGTGTGTGTAAAGCGTGGCGTGTGTGTGTGTGAGTTTGTGTGTGTCTGTATGTACGTGTGTGTATATGTGTGTGTGTGAAGCGTGGTGTGTGTGTGTGTGTGTGTGAAGCGTGGTGTGTGTGTGTGTGTGTGTAGATGTGTGTGTGTGTGAAGCGTGGCGTGTGTGTGTGTGAGTGTGTGTGTGAAGCGCTGTGTGTGTATGTGTGTGTGTATGTGTGTGTGTGTGAAGCGCTGTGTGTGTATGTGTGTGTGTATATGTGAGTGTGTGAGTGTGTGTGTGTGAAGCGTGGTGTGTGTGTGTGAAGTGTGGCGTGTGTGTGTGTGTGTGAGTGTGTGTGTGTGAAGCGCTGTGTGTGTATATGTGTGTGTGAGTGTGTGTGTGAAGCGTGGTGTGTGTGTGTGTGTGTGAAGTGTGGCGTGTGTGTGTGTGAGTGTGTGTGTGTGAAGCGTGGTGTGTGTGTGTGTAGATATGTGTGTGTGTGTGAAGCGTGGCGTGTGTGTGTGAGTGTGTGTGTGAAGCGTGGTGTGTGTATGAGTGTGGTGTGTGTGTGTCTGTATGTACGTGTGTGTATGTGTATGTGTGTGTGTGAAGCGTGGTGTGTGTGTGTGTGAGTGTGTGTGTGAAGCACGGTGTGTTGCAGTCCAGTGTTACGCAGTGAGCTCTCTGACTCTCTTACACAGCACAGTCTCTCAGGCAGCTTGTGCTCCAGAGCTCAAACTCTGATCAATATTCACTGTGGACACAGGGTGAAAATGTGCAGTACATTATACAGTACTTTATACTACTGCATTAATTATACACACACACACGCACGCACATAGACACACACACACACACGTACACACACACGCACATACACATGCACATACACACGCACACACACACATACAGAGACACACACGCACACACACACACGCGCGTACACACACACGCACATACACATGCACATACACACGCACACACACACACACACAGAGACACACGCACACGCACACACACATACACACACACACACACACACGTACACACACGCACACACATACACACATGCACGCACACACACAGAGACACACACACACGTACACACGCACATACACATGCACATACACACGCACACACACACACATACAGAGACACACACGCACACACACACACACACAGAGACACACGCACACGCACACACACATACACACACACACGTACACACACGCACACACATACACACATGCACGCACACACACACACACAGAGACACACACACACATACACACATGCATGCACATATATAAAGTATAGCTTTTTCCTGCAAGCCATATTGCAATGCAGTTTGATCATAAGAGGGCTGAATATTATTATGTATATTGAGAGCAGTGTGGTTGAGCTGATAATTACATTCAGGTAGGACTTATTCCGCCGGAGATGATTGACAGCTGGGGGAATAAAATCACCATGTAGTCGGCACTATACCACTGCTAAACCAAAGGATTCTGGGAACCAGCCGCATACATTTTGGAAGCAGTCTGAATAGGCAGACAAATCCCCCATTTGCCCAATTCTGTAAAGGTGTGACCTTGGAGGGATGTGTGCCGATGATGTCAGAGGAACTCTTGCCTTACACAAGGCTCCTCGAAAGTGGGACAGTTGGTTAACGAAGAACAATGAACAATTAACCTCCGCTCAAACGCTCGCTCGCCTTGCCTTAAATCGGTCGGGTTTCCCCTCACAACTTCCCTACGTGGCTAAGACTCATTAATCCCAGGCTGTATTTGGATGAGATTATCACCGGATATTAGAGGTTCACGCTCTGGTTAATCATTCATGGGCTCTCCCATTCTGAGCGACAATAAATCCGTATGCTTGGATGTGCCATTAGTAACAGCTTCTACACTGCGATGGAGGGGAATGTCCTATGTGTTAACCTGAGTATACAGGATACCAATACCACTACTATCACTGCTATAGTTACCTTCAATACCTCTAGTACAACTCCTATAGCAGCTAATAATAGGATTCATAACAATAGCAATAGTTGTAGCAGTATCAGTAGCAGTAGTAGCATTAGCAGTAGTTGTACTAGTAGTAGTAACAATAATAGGTGCTATGATAGATTGGGGACCTGTCCATGGTGTATTCCTTCTTTTCACCCACTGTATGCTGCGAGAGGCTCTTGCCCCCCTGTGACCCTGTCCAGAAAGTGGTTGGATGGATGATGAACAATATTAATAATAAAATATTATATGTATTTATTTGCAGGTGAGAGTTATGTCTGCAGCTCCGTCGAGCCATTCAAAAAGCTCGATTACACCAAGAACGTCAACCCAAACTGGTCTGTGAACCTGAAGGCTTCCGGAATGTCCCGGGCCCCGCCCTCGCTGGCCAGCACCAAGGCCGTTTCCCTGGAGACCAAGGAGGCCAAGGACTTCATCCGGCCCAAGCTGGTGACCATCGTGCGCAGCGGTGTGAGGCCACGCAAGGCCATCCGCATCCTGCTCAACCGGAAGACCGCCCACTCCTTCGAGCAGGTCCTCTGCGACATCACCGACGCCATCAAGCTGGACTCCGGCGTCGTCAAGAGGCTCTACGCCCTGGACGGGAAGCAGGTGAGAGAGGCCGGGGCTGCGGCAGTTAGTTTGTGCCTTTTGTGGTTTTTATTTTCAGCATTTATGAGGTTGAGTTCTGTCAGTTGGGGTTTGAAGGTTGTGTTCTGTCAGTTGGGGTTTGAAGGTTGAGTTCTGTCAGTTGGGGTTTGAAGGTTGAGTTCTGTCAGTTGGGGTTTGAAGGTTGAGTTCTGTCAGTTGGGGTTTGAAGGTTGAGTTCTGTCAGTTGGGGGTTTGAAGGTTGAGTTCTGTCAGTTGGATTTCTAAGGTTGAGTTCTGTCAGTTGGGTTTCTAAGGTTAAATTTCGTCAGTTGGATTTCTAAGGTTGAATTTCGGCAGTTGGATTTCTAAGGTTGAGTTCTGTCAGTTGGATTTTTAAGGCTGTGTTTTGTCAGTTGGACTTTTGAGGTTGAGTTCTGGCCATTGGACTTTTGAGGGAGAGGTTTGTTGGTTGAATCTTTAAGGTTGAGTTCTACACCAAATCCTGCACCCTCACTGACCCTTTTTGGATAAGACAGGCCCCCCCCAGTAGTCGAGGCAGAGATCCTGTGGGTGTTTAGTTCCAGATTTGGTACAGTGCTCTAGTTCTTCTCATTAAGTTCTAATTTTGTGGCGTTTGTATGTGATTGTGTTATCAGTCTAGATTGGCATGGTTACCTGAATGTACGCTGGTTTTCTCATGCTTTCAGTCCTTAATAAGAATTATTATCTGCTATGCAGATGTACTGTAATGTATTGGGTGTGTCTGCTGAGGACTCCGGTGTGGCTCCTTGGTGGTTGAGTCACTCTGCGGAGACAAACTGTGGAAGGAAGACCTTCACTGAAGGGCAGTGGAGTATCCTCTGTCTTGGTTCTGAACAGTTTTTGTTTTGATCCAGGGCATGTACTTTGTGAAGAATATGACGGGCGGTAGGCGAGCTGCTCCACAGTAGACCTCCTTTGTGTTTGTGGAGGACATTTCATTTCAGCATTTCTAAAAGCGCCAGTCAGGATGGAACTGGGTGAAAGGTTTGTGCGCGTGTGTATGAGTATTTTGTTGACTCAATTGCTTGGAAAGTGAGCGCTGTATGAAAAATCATTCTGGCTCATCATTTTTGCTCATATTTCACACTGTTCTCCCCGCTTACCGCGCGTCGCACTGCCAGCTGAGCTCCAGCGCGCCGCTGATTTGAGCCTAGAGGAGCGTAAGCCGGCATTAATGGCGGTATGATCGCCTTCTAAGGACCAGCTGGGGACACATCTGTTCCACTGCTGCCCACCTCCATCAGCCATGTCAATCTATCCTGGGTTGTCGTGGAGACGTTGTCGTGGAGACCGAGTTATACCCGAGTGTTCCGTATTGCAAATAGCTGCGTCCCAGCCACAGCTTACTACTCACCTGTTCCGGGTTGTAGAAGTGTTTCTCATAGCGGCCATTAGACTGCCTGTACGCCACCGCATGGCTGCCAGCGTCCACCGATGGCACTGCGTGTGGGCTGTGTGATGTGTAAGAATCTTGCCTATAAGGGAGAAACAATGCAATCCACACCTCGCCTACATGCCTGGTAGATTGTTCAGGAATAATGCTGGACTGACTTGCTGTGTGTGATTGTGTGAGTCCCATTTACTATGTGCGATTGTGTGGGACTCTCTTCTTTCTGTGAGATTGCGTGGGTCACTCTCTGCGTGGGATTGTGTGGGTCCCTCTTCTTTCTGTGAGATTGTGTGGGTCACTCTCTGTGTGGGATTGTGTGGGTCCCTCTTCTTTCTGTGAGATTGTGTGGGTCACTCTCTGTGTGGGATTGTGTGAGATTGTGTGGGTCACTGTCTGTGTGGGATTGTGTGAGATTGTGTGGGTCACTCTCTGTGTGGGATTGTGTGAGATTGTGTGGGTCACTCTCTGTGTGGGATTGTGTGAGATTGTGTGGGTCACTCTCTGTGTGGGATTGTGTGAGATTGTGTGGGTCACTCTCTGTGTGGGATTGTGTGAGATTGTGTGGGTCACTCTCTGTGTGGGATTGTGTGAGATTGTGTGGGTCACTCTCTGAGATTGCGTGGTCCCCCAACATGTTGAGCGAGGTTACAAGTGCCAACAATCCTAGAGGCACTCAGCTATTAGTATTTTACAGGAATTTTACATGGTCTTGGTTGTAGGATAGGAGTGTTAAACTCCTGTCCTGGAGGGCCGCAGTGTCTGTGGGTTTAACTCTGATCCTTGAGGGCTGCAGTGTCTGCTGGTTTAACTCCAGTCCTGGAGGGGGCGCTGTGTCTGCAGGTTTAACTCCAGTCCTGGAGGGCCGCAGTGTCTGCAGGTTTAACTCCAGTCCTGGAGGGCCATGGGTATAAGGGTCTGTATGTTTTTGTGGTTTTCATTCAATGTACATTTAAACTGGGTCTCAGAAATAAGATGTGCCCTCCCCAATCATGTAATAAATCAAATAAGTCAACTTATTTAGGTTCTGAAATGCACACCTAAACCAGCATCACTGTGCCCTCCTGGACTGCAATGTGACCCCAGCGTGACCCCGCTGTGACCCTGCTGTGACCCCGTCCTGACCCCACTGTGACCCTGCTGCAATGTGTTGCCTGGCTCTCATTAATATGCTGCTATAAACTGCTGAGGTGGTTCTCTTGCCTTTTTACTCTCTCCAGAGAGAGAGAGAGAGGAAAGCAGATTGCATTGAAAAGCAGTTTAGTTTAATGGAGAGCAGATATGATTCAACATGGGCAACATTAAATATTTAGAGGAAGACCTTGGGAATCTTATTGCTGAGAATCTATTGGGTATATGTTGTGCCTGTGTGTGTGAGAGAGAGGGACAGAGACAGGGACAGAGAGAAGATCAGGGGGATATAAGGGGTGTGAGCTGGAGCTCTTGCCTACAGAGTTTCTATATCTGCAGAGCCCGGGTGAAGGAGCCTGAAATAGCTCCCGCTTTGTGCTGGTTGATATTCCTCCCACCTCTCTTCCTCTCTCTCCCTCTGTCTGAACTGGCTTTAACTCCCATATATACACACACACACACAAACAAACACACACATACACACATACACACACACCTGGCTCTCTCTCGGAACTGGCTTCACCCCCCTTATGCACTCACACACACACGTACACACACACACACACACACACACCTGGCTCTCTCTCGGAACAGGCTTCACCCCCTTTACGCACTCACACACACACACGTACACACATACACACATATACACATACACACACATACACACACACGCACACACAAACAAACACACACACATGTACACACACACCTGGCTCTCTCTCTGAACTAGCTTCACCCCCCTTACGCACTCACACACACACACGTACACACATACACACACACACATACGCACACACATGCACAGACACACACACACACACACACCTGGCTCTCTCTAGGAACAGGCTTCACCCCCTTTATGCACTCACACACACACACACACACATACGCACACACATGCACACACACACTCACACACACATACACACACCCATAAACACACACACACACACACACACACACACCCACACACACACACTCATTTTCAGAGGCGCACATTAGGATGTTGAGGAGCCATCTGGCTGGGCGGCCGTCAGAAAGCCCAATGAAGCTGGCAGGCGGATTTGCATGTTTTTGTTCTCCCTGTCACCTCTGATCTCAGGACAGGCTCAGCCAAAGTTAGAGCCATTACTTTGAAGCATGCCAGCTTTATAATGTCCCCCAAAAACAGGTCAGACTGTTCTCTGTCCTCATGGGCCCGGTGCGGACATGATGCATAGCCTTCCCTCGTTTCTCCCCCTCCTGTCCCCTCCTGTCCCCTTCTCTCCCCTTCTCTCCCCTTCTTTTCATCACTCATTCAAATGGAGTGTTTTTTCGGAAAGCACCTGTGCCTTATTAGTCAAGGTCATAAAAGTGGAGTTCTGGAGGTCTGCCACTGTGTCTTCTAGAACTGTGGAGTTCTGGAGTTCTGTTACTGTGTGTTCTAGAACTGTGGAGTTCTGGAGTTCTGTTACTGTGTGTTCTAGAACTGTGGAGTTCTGGAGTTCTGTTACTGCGTGTTCTAGAACAGCAAAATATATTATTTATGCTGCTGTGTGTTCTAGAATAGAGTTCTGGAGCCCAGTTGAATGAAGATGAATTGCATGTGATGCTGATGCTAACCAGCAGGCTCTGTGGCTCTCCAGGACCAGTACTGATAATTGAGACTCTACCAATGTGTCAGATCACACAATCCCTTTATAAGAGTGTTCTTACAGAGGGAGGGAGAGGGAGAGGAAGAGCGAGTTGCAGAAAGAGAGGGAGACGGTGGAGCCGATTTTAGCACTGGGCTCAGTCACGACTAGGAATAAATTGCACCGTCACGGCTGTCAGAAATGAATTCAGAGAAGAATTGCTCAGTCACAATGGTCAGGAATGAATTGCTGTGTCAGGACAGTCAGAGACGAGCTGTTTGCTGCACTGCCTGCTAAACCAGTGCAGTAATGTCACAGGATAGTGGAGGAGCCATTATCTCAGGGTCACAAGAGCTCCGCATCCCAAATCAACCGCTGACTTTGTCATCAGTTTCTCCCTTTCCGCCACAGGGTTTGGCCAGCCGTGACTGCAGAATTCACTGAACGGCTGAGGAAAAATACAGAGTAGTGTGAGAGCCCTGTATGCTTTCTGCACTGAATTAACCCCTGATTCACTTCAGGACCTGTGCAACTAGTGTACTTGTGATTTCTGACTACTTGTGCATACAAGTAGTTAAAAATCACAAGTACACTAGTATTTCGTGTTTTTAGTTCTTAGTTGCTAACCTTGATGTTTCACCATCAGATCAATGTTTATTATATACACACTGAGAACTTTATTAGGTAGGCCTGTACAACAGCTTGTTAAGGCAAATATTTCATCAGCCATTCATGTGGCAGCAAGTAAATGCATAAAAGCATACAGATATGGTCAAGAGGTTCAGCTGTTTTTCAGACCAAATGTCAGAAATGTGGAGGAAATGTGATTTAAGTGACTTTGACCATGGAATAATTGTTTGTGCCTGACAGGGTGGTTTGACTAACTGTGAGATGATTGATCTCCTGTGATTTTCATGCTCAACAGTTTCTAGGGTTTGCAGAAAATGGTGAGCAGCATTTCTGCGGGCAAAAACGCTTGTTAATGAGAGAGGTCAGAGGAGAATGGCCAGACTGGTCAAAACTGACAGGAAGGTGACAGTAACGCAAATAACCACACATTACAACAGTGGTATGCAGAAGAATATCTCTGAACACACAACGCGTCAAACCTCTAAGTGGATAGGCTACAGCAGTAGTCTAATAAATAAATAAATAAATAATCTCTGAATGTACAAATGAAGCAAGAGGACTGGTTTTGTACACGTATATTCAGGTAAACAAGTGCTGATTCAATAACATTAATTAGATTGTTGCTTGTTGTTTTAAATTGGATTCATTTTCAGTTCGGTAATGGGGCGCAGGTAATAATAGCTGAAGAGATGAATTATTGAGCCACAGACGAGATCTGTTGAGCGGTTCACTGCTTCAGCAAATGGGCCTCATCAATATTTCTCAAAACAGCTTTGATCCATATTTCTTGGATCCAGAATTGGACCATTTTCTATAAATGCTTTTTATTGATTAACATGGCCGTTGGAGTTGTCTAAATATTTGTCTCCGTACAATGGAGCAGCCTGCTTAAATTATAGCAGGAAAAATGACATGGGGGTAGGTTCCTTCTCATCCTTGTTGTCATGTAATTGTAGTGTTGCATGACTCAGCTTGTAGTGGGAAAGTCTCTCCCTGTTGTCTCTTCCTCCTGTGACTGACAGTTGCCATGGTCACTGCGAAGTGTATACATTCCACAGTATTTCAACAAACTGTGCCAATTTACTGGTCTAGTAAAACACATTTTTTATTCGAAACTTACAATAACACGCTAGGGGCTCACAACTAGGCCACAGGCCTTTACAATAACAGCCAAAACTAAACAACAACAATGTCTGATTCAACTGCTCCAATCCATCATCCAACTTGTGATCCAATAATCCATTCCATAGTCCAGAAACCTCATTTACGGGGCCTGTGTGTAATTTAATACAGGTAGGTAGAAAAGGAAAGAGTTCAATCCATGTGCAAGCATAACTGAATCTAGGACCACCGACAGCACTCAAAATTAATCTCAAGGTCTTTCTCCTGTGTTTTGCTCTATTTGATTAAAATGAGCCACTTTGCAGTGACATCCATCAATCCATCCATCCACCCATCTATCCATTATCTAACCTGCTTATTCTTGGTCAGGTTTGCGTGGGGGCTGGAGCCTATCCCACCATGCACTGGGTGAGAGGCAAGAATACACCCGGGCAAGTTGCCAGGGCCCACACCCACACACACACACACACACACACACACACACACCATTCACACACACTCACACACTCGTACCTTGGGGCAGTTTAGCCCACTGCATGTCTTTGGACTGTGGGACTAACCACACACCACCTGGCAGTGATATTTCTGCAGGCATCGCAGTTTTAATACGGAGGGCCCAGGTGCCACTGTGACACTATTTTCCTGGTAATGCAGTTGGCAGCGCTTTCCACCATTTTGGATCTTACTGGATTATCCCTCTGCTTTCTCTGGTACTCGCCATGGTTTAACGGCTGTGAAAGTATCGCAGTCCTTCTGTGAGTCCCACCTTCTCCATCTGTGTGAAGCCCAAATTCACACACTGGGATATTAATGTCTCCCTCTCTTTAAAACCGACTGCTGAAAATGCCAGGAAAAGACTAAACTGTGAGAGAAAAAGGGAATTTTTAAAGTAAAGTTTTAGTTTTTGAAAGTACTCAGCTCCTCTGAGACAGCACCCTGAGGATAGTGTGATGGAAGCCTGGAGGCGGGGGCCGGAACACTGCTTCAGCTGGGATTCCGTGACTTTTCCCGTATTCCGATGGGATTAGATTTCACAGAAGCGTGAAATTTGCTATTGATTTATATTAAGGGACCGTGGCAGTGTTCCCTCTCCATTGCAGAAACGTAGAGAGGGTTACGTAAGGCAGGGGGATTTAGGGACCGTGGCAGTGTTCCCTCTCCATTACAGAAATGTAGAGAGGTTATGTAAGGCAGGGGGATTTAGGGGCTCTTTATTGATTGTGTCTGCAGGCACGGTGCACCAGCTGTCAGGTGTCAGATTAGTAGCCAATCACAGCCGGTCTATTCATCCCACCAACCAATCACAGCCCATCTATTCATCCCACCAACCAATCACAGCCCATCTATTCCTCCGACCATCTGAGAGAGAGAGAGAGAGAGAGAGAGATAGAGACAAAGAGGGAGACTGAGAGAAAGAGACAGAGAGAGCTATAGAGAGACAGATGGAGAGCGATAGACAGAGAGAGAGACAGAGAGTAAGACAGAGGGAGACAGAGAGAGAGCGAGAGAGAGACAGAGAGAGAGAGACCGATAGAGATGTTGCATTGATGTTGCATTGTAGTTGGTTACGTTTAAATGTATCTTCTAAAGCTTTGCCAACATATATATTGAAATATGTCATGCCAATAAAGCATGAGTTTGAATTTGAGAGGGAGCGAGAGAGCGTTTGTGTGTGAAGGAGAAGGAAAATGGAGGATATGGAGGGGGAAAAGTTAGATGGAGAGGGAGAGACAGTGAAAGACAGGGAAAGACAGAGTGAAAGATGGAGAGAAAGAGAGTGAGGAAAAGGAGACTGGAGATTGACAGGTCTTGAGAGACTCAAACGGAGGTGGATGAGTCTAAGTGACAGACAGGTGCCCAGTCTAAGTGACAGACAGGTACACAGACAGAAGACAGTGGATGGTGTCTGGGGATAGTCACTCTGTATGTTTACAGAGCACATCTCGCCTTGATGTCTCCCTTTGCTTATATGTCATTCATTTATTATACACTATTCATTTATGCAGACGGACATTTTAGTGAAGCAATTCAGGTGAAGTGCCTTCCTATAGGATACAAGTTCAATGTTCCCCTTGGGATTTGAACCTGTAAACAAGCACCCCACCTCGTCCCACTTCTTCCCCCTCTGTGAATCGCATGGAGGAGAGAAAGTACATCTCTGCCTGTGGGTGTTAGCATTAGCATTAGCGTTGGTTGTTTACTTCCTGTTTGGAGACCGGATCAGCCCAAAGAATGTCGCATCATATCCTTTGTGGAGATGGTGATCAGAAGGAGAAGAAAATGTGTTAACTGCATATGTGTGTGTGTGTGTGTCTGTGTGTGCGTTTGTCTGTGTGTGTGTCTGTGTGTGTGTATGTGTCTGTGTGTGTGTGTTTGTGTGTGTCTCTGTGTGTGTGCGTCTGTGTGTATATCTGTGTGCGTGTGTCTGTGTGTATATCTGTGTGTGTGTGTGTGTGCGTGTGTGTATATTTGTGTGTGTGTGTGCGTGCGTGTGTGTGTTTGTGTGCATACATGCAGTACATGTGTATAGTGTGTAAAGCCCAGCCTGTCAGCAGGAGGTACGGCTCTCATTCACTGCACAGATGAAAATGTAGTGCTTGGTCCTGCGCTGAAAGGGTTAAGTCCGTCTGCATCAGATAAAGAAAGCAGCCGCATATCAGAAGCAGGTTTCTGGGCCTGGGATATGGCCCCTAGAAAGCCTGGCACACACGGTTAACCTCTGTAATGAGGTCGGAGGTTTGTTAGAATCCCAGAATGCCTTGGTGCTATGTGAGTGGCACTGTAGCAGAATGTCATTTCCCATTTGCAGCTGAGCACAACAAACAAATAAAGCTATCTAAAACTAAATAGCACTGTCTCAAGCATGATCTTGAAAACCCCCCAGTGTTTCTGCCTCCACTACATGTCCTGGCAAACTATTCCACACAGCGACCACTCTCTGTGTGAAAAAAGACCTCGTAATATCTCTGCGGACTTCACGCTTTGCCAATTTCCATTTATGCTGCCTCGTTCTGCTAACCGAACATACCCTGAGGAATCGCCACAGAAGTCTACTTGTGTATCGCTTCCTGTTCACAACAATATGCAAGTCCCCTGTGACCCTATTTGCAGCAAATTCAGTCATAAATCATAATAGATTAAAGTGTACAGTATGCCTGTGGCCGAATATAGTGTTCTCTGTGAAATATGAGAAATGCAGATGGAGGAGAAACATATTTATCCATAAAGTAGTAGTAGTGCTCTTAAATCACCTTGTTAACAAGCCAGCTATTTTTAGCCAGATGTTATTGTTTTGCACTTCAGGGCCACCACAGAAAGGGTGAATTTGCTGTCCTTTTTTAACCCTCTTTAGCTGGTTTCTATGGCAATGTATTTGCCACAGCAGGTTGCCTAGAAACAGGCTCTGCAGTGGGGCTGTGATGTCACAGTCACACAGGCCTGTGATTGAGTGGAGGTGGTGAGGGGGCGGGGCTTAGGAGCAAGCGGCTCTTTCAGAGTAATTAGTAGGATAGACTGCAGCAAAGTGGATTAGGCCACAGTTAAGGCCCCGCTATAATTAGCTCCCTAAGCAGCTATCTGCTAACCACTATGACACAGAGACAGGAGCGCTACATACCTGGAGGTGATCTCACACACACACATAGAAGAGACACGCTCACACACAAACATACTCTCCCTCTCTCTCTCTCACACACGCACATACATAGAAGAGACACGCTCACACACAAACATACTCTCCCTCTCTCTCTCTCACACACACCCACACACATAGAAGAGACACGCTCACACACAAACATACTCTCCCTCTCTTTCTCTCACACACGCACACACACATAGAAGAGACACACTCACACACACGCATACACTCTCTCTTTCTCACACACAGATAGAAGAGACACACATAGTCACACACACACACACACACACACAGAACACACACACACACCAGACACACACCCACGCACAAACATACACAGAACAGACACACACACACACACACACACACACACACACACACACACAGACCACAGAGACACAGAGCAGACACACACCCACACATGCACACAGAACAGGCACACACACATATCCATGCACATATTCACACAGAAAGGCACACACACGCACACATGCGCATATTTCATGCTACGCTGAAAAATAATTGATGGTGGTAAAGCAAATATATGCCAAAAAATAATCTTGTATTCGACGACTGAGGAAGCCTGTGAGAATTGGATTTGAGATTCACATCTGTCTGCATCTTATCTGAAGGACTGTGTGCTTTTGACACCACAGTGAGTGTTTCTCAGCATTGATTAGATCACACGCATGATGAAAAGCCAGAAGCATCGCTTTCTCTATTGTCAAGGTCTCAGCTCTATGGGATAAGACACAATCCACACAGATTCTGTGCATCCCTGTTATCCCTTGGGCTGCTGAGAAGGATCAGGGCTGGGGACCCCAGCAGGCCCTGTGGCTCTGTAGGACCAGGTTGGGGACCCCAGCAGACCCTGTGGCTCTCCAGGACCAGGGTTGGGCACCCCAGCAGACCCTGTGTCTCTCCAGGACCAGGGTTGGGGACCCCAGCAGACCCTGTGTCTCTCCAGGACCAGGGTTGGGGACCCCAGCAGACCCTGTGTCTCTCCAGGACCAGGGTTGGGGACCCCAGCAGACCCTGTGGCTCTGTATGACCAGGGCTGGGGACCCCAGCAGACCCTGTGTCTCTCCAGGACCAGGGCTGGGCACCCCAGCAGACCCTGTGTCTCTCCAGGTTCAGGGCCCTGTGGTGTAGTTGACTGTGTCTCTAAGACGAGGACAGGGCTGTGGCGTTCTTAACTGAACATTCTAATGCTGATGTCACAGTCACTGCTGGTGACTGAAAGCAAGCAAGCACATTCTAGAACACTGACTTAGAATGTTGAAAAAGCATTGCAAAAACCCAACTGCTCAAAAGGTTAAATTGTGACAGAGATTCAGGCAGAGAGAGATATAGATATAGATGCTTTTCCTCAGCTTTTTAAATCTGAACGATGGGTCTGCTGTGGGAGATAGCCCCCCCCCCCCCCACCCTTCAGTGCAAAGCACCCTGGGAAAGCTCTGTGTGTGTTGGCAGCTCCTGTCTCCCGCGACGGTGAGCCAGTGGCTCCCGCCAAACCAAAACAAGCAATCACCGCTCAGCAGCTGGGCGCCTGTGTTTACGTGTCTGCGTGTGTGTGTGTGTGTGTGTGTGTGTGTGCTTCTCATTGAGAAAACAAGGGAATGTTCTGGAAGGAGAAGGGGTTTATTTTCCCTCTCAGCGGGGCTTGTCAGTCTCGTCCCAGCGGGGCTGATCTGGCTGCGCTCCCTCACCCTGGGTCACTGTGCTGATCACGGGCGTTCAGCCCAGTGTGAGTGTGCAGTTTGCTGTTTGTCCCCTGTGTGAGTGTGTGTGTGTGTGTGTGTGTGTGTGTGTGTGTGTTTGTGAGTGTGTGTGTGTGTGTGTTTGTGTGTGTGTGTGTGTGTGTGTGTGTGTGTGAGTGTGTGTGTGTGTGTGTTTGTGTGTGTGTGTGTGTGTGTGTTTGTGAGTGTGTGTGTGTGTGTGTTTGTGAGTGTGTGTGTGTGTGTGAGTGTGTGTGTGTGTGTGTGTGTGTGTTTATCGCAGTGCTGTAGCTGCTGTCTCTGACTCTGTATGTGATGTGGGACAGAGCAAGGTAGCATCTCCTCTATCCTCCACTCTTCTCCTTCTCTCATTCCCTCTCTCTCTCCCCCTCTCTCCCTCTCTCCTCTCTGTCTTCCTTTCCTCTCTCCTCCTCTCATCTCCTCTTCCATCCTCTCCCTCTCTCTCCCTCTCTCTCCCTCTCTCCTCCTTTCCTCTCTCCTCCTCTCATCTCCTCTTCCATCCTCTCCCTCTCTCTCCCTCTCTCCTCTCTCTCCTCCTTTCCTCTCTCCTCCTCTCATCTCCTCTTCCATCCTCTCCCTCTCTCTCTCCCTCTCTCTCCTTTCTCCTCTCCTGTCCCTCTCTCCTCTCTCTCCCTCTCTTTCCCTCTTCCCTCTCCCCTCTCTCTCCACTCCCTCTCTCCTGGTCTCCTCTCCCCTCCCATCCTTTCTTCCCCCTCTCTCCTGCAGACACACACACACTCCTCTCTCTCTCTCCCTCTTTCTCTAATCGACACACTCTGCTTCCCAGCAGGACACATCCATCTCCAGCACTGAGCCCAGCGCGGCTGTGCGCTAATGACCCGTTAGCCTTTCTCCTGCCGCTCCACGCGCCACGCCCGTGTGTTCAGGACGGGGAGGTCAGGAAATAGCTGCTAATTGCAGGAGTTTGGACAGAATTTACCAACATGCCCATTTCCTCTGCAATCTGATTAGCCCGTCCTGTCAGCACAGAGGAAGCTCTCTCTGGTGCTCTGAATGACTGACCACAGCCGGCCACCGGGCCCGTTTCTTCAGCCATCAATTGACCAATGAAAACATTTCCTCGGTCTCTGTGGCATGACTCAGCATTCTGTCCTACTGGGGCTTGTCTTTCGATCCTTAACGTTGCGCTCCTCTTTATGAATGGCTGAATAAAAGTTTAACTGCAACTTTTATTCTGAGGCCTTTACCAGACACCCTTAACCTTGCACCAACATGCCCCATTAACCTTTTTACACTTATTCCATTTGTAAATGGCAGGCATTTATATAAATGGCAGGCATTTATATAGCGCCTTTATCCAAAGCGCTGTACAGTTGATGCTTCTCCATTCACCCATTCATACACCGACGGCGATTGGCTGCCATGCAAGGCCCCGACCAGCTCGTCAGGAGCATTTGGGGGTTAGGTGAGCCATGTCGCTCATGTTCAGCAGAATGTTCAGCAGGACATTCAAGCCTTTATGTTGTGAGGTGATTAGAATGTTGTTAACTGAACATTCTAATGCTGATGTAACAATCACCACTGGAAGCTGAAAGCAGTGGAGTTCTAGAACACAGACTTAGAATTCTGAGAAAACGTTCCATATAGCCTGCTCTTCACAGGGTGATTAAGTACCCTGCTTTAGGGCATTAGAGGCAGTGCCCCCACCTGAGATTTGAACCTGCAACCTCACTTTCCCTTACCACCCCGGCATTTGTGTGTTTGAATTATTCTGTTGAATCTGGAGGAGGTTAGGCCCTGCCCTGGAATGGAATGAACAGCATCGTGGGGATCCAACAGGAAATGAGTCTCTCTTCCTTGTGGACCCCCGCAGATAGATGAGCCAATCAGAACCCCCGATCCAAGCAGGAAGCAGGACGGGCTTGGCCCATGGCACCAGTCAGAGACTGCAGCAGTGCAGGGTCACCTTCCCTCCCTGGTCTGGACATACACAGCTCATAAAAAGACATACTCTCCCTGTGGGGCCTATCGACTGTCTCTCCTCCTTCAATCATACTTGATGTGGCAGTAAACAATCAAGCATAAGAGGCCATGAGAAAAGCACATAAACACACACACACACACACATGCTCACACACACACACACACACACACACACAGACGCTCATATGCACAGACACACACACACACACATGTACACACAGACACACACAAAACATCACTGACATCTGTGCTGATAACACAGCCAATCAGCAGCATGGCTGAAAGAACAAATCACATGATCACGAGCATGGCGCTGATTGGCTGTGTCATCAGCACCCAGGAGGTATGAGCAGAACTCTGATAGCAGTGATGGTTTTTTTCCGGAAGCTGTTCCCATGACCTCTGACCGTTGTTTACTACACATATCAGTGTAACATTGCCGAGGCGACTGTTCACATGAGAATCTCATTCTGCCGAGTTGCTGTGTGCAATGTTCCGTTTGACCTGACGACCAACAGGGTGATTTGCGTCACGTATGTTTATTCTTCATGATTAGCATTAGCATTAGAATGGCCCCATTCAGGCCTGGTCCCTTGGAAGCACTGAGGATGCATTTTAATATACCTCAGTACCTTAATATTCTGTCTTAATATATTTGTTTAAGATTCCCAGACAATTAACAGAAAATACTGCAATTCCCATATGATTTCAAGGGAATAAATCACAAGAAGAGAGAGCTAGATAGAGAGAGAGAGAGAGAGAGAAAGAGAGGGATTGAAAGAGAGGTCAGGCTTCTCTCCAGGTGTCTGTGGATAATACCCTACTTTTGAGATACTTTTTCCAGGTTACGGAGAAAAAAGTTCAAGGTTGTTGTGTTTTTGTTTTCTGTGTGGCCCAGACACCAGCTTATGTAATCACACGTTACATAAGGACTCTGCCGGCCTGCCGGGCGGGCTCCCACAGGAAGGATGAAGAGATCAGGATCGAACAGGAGGCGGACTTTCATTTGGGCGAATACATAACCAGAGCTCCTAATTGGTCCTCTTTGGCCCTGAACATTTTTCACCCCATCCTGTCAATTAAGCCCCACTCAAAATCAAGCACCCCCACCCTTAACTCTAGTCCTGTTTTTTAGCCGACATTGGCTCAGGAGGTAAGAGCAGCTGTCTGGCAGTCGGAATGTTGCCGGTTCGATCCCACCCTGGGCGTGTTGAAGTGTCCCTGAGCAAGACACCTAGCCCCCAAATTGCTCCTGACGAGCTGGTAGATGCCTTGCTCCTGGTCCTGGAGAGCAGGATGCATGCAGGCCTGTTCAGAAGCACTCAAATAAATGAACGTACACAATCTTATAAATGATAAGAATTATGAAAACGTAAGTTGTGGAAGTTGGCTCTGGAGAGGAGCATCTGCTAAGTGCCAAAACTGAAGTGCTTAAGGTACATGACTGGGAACAGCAAGGTTTCTGATTCAAGCCCCAGTGTAGCCACAATAAGATCCGCACAGCCGTTGGGCTCTTGAGAAAATTCCCACATTGCTCCAGGGGAGATTGTCCCCTGCGTAGTCTAATCAACTGCTTTGGAAAAAAGCGTCAGCTAAATCACATGTAATAATATGTCACTTCTGATGTGTCAGCTAAATAATAAAATATATACAGTATATTTGGAGTAGCCTGTCCCAGCAGTCAGGAGCTCAGGCCCCAGCGAAGGGCCGATGAGTCACTCAGCCTCTCTGTCATTCCTGTCATCCAGCATAAACGCTGTTGAAGGCAATTTCCCATCAATAATTATAATAATTACAATAATAATAGTGCTTTTCATTTCACGGAATGAGCCGCTGTCAAAATGTGCTTGTCAAGCCGCCTGCAGTGTGTAGCTCCCACTCTCTGATGAACGGCGGCCATTTTGTGCCAGCTAGGACGGCGAGTCAGTGTTCTAGAACTCCACAGCTTTCAGTTACCGGTCGTGATTGTGACATCAGCATTACCTGACACCAGGGCCAGGGTTAGGGACCGCTCTCGTAGTGAACAGCAGGTTGAGCTGCGGACCTGACACATGCGTGCCTGTTCGATAGCGCTATTGGAATTAGCATTGCGCACAGCGCTGGGATTGGGGACTGGTGGTGATGTAACACAGAAGCAGCATGGAGCCAGATGCGGAAGTTTTACTAATCACACTTTAGCCCCGTTCTTGAATGGAGACGCAGTATGCAGCAGCTTACATAACAGTGCTGGCTGCTGTAAAGTTTGTGAGATTGCGCTGCCTTGTTTGACTCCTAAGACAGTAGTATTATGCGCTTTAATGCGAACGCGTGTTATGTAACGTTCGCCTGCTGTGTGGGGAGCGGGAGGTGATTATCGCTGAGGTGCATTCTGGGATAGGAAGGCGGCGTGGCCCTCAATCACCTCATTCTGGATCACGCACACACACACACACACACACACACACACACACACACACACACACATTCACTCTCTCATACACCTGTACACACACACACACACACACACACACAGATAAGCACACATCCACCACACACACCTCTGTGCACACACACAGACAAATACACACACACACACACACACACATTCACTCTCTCATACACCTGTACACACACACACACACACACACACACACACACCGCCTAGACAGCCCAGATCCACAGGGACCTGTGGGGCTCCTCCCACATTCAGCTGCTGGTCCCTCCCCCCTCACCTCATTGGATTAAAGACCTGCCTGTCCTTACTGGGAGAAACCCCTCCATTTGAAGAACAGGTTTCACCTGGAGGGAGCTGGCAGAGACTTTATGTGGGAACAGTGGAAGTTATTCACCATATACCTGCATCATTTATTATATACTGTATACCCTAATGTACCATGTACCAGCATCATTTGCCATCAACATCCGACCAATAAATGTTTCAGCGCAGGACAGAAGCATAAAGTGAGTTTGTAATGTGCACCGTCACGTTGCAAGTAAATGGAGAAACTGGCAATATAACAAACTGGAATATTTCACAAGGACTGTTTTACTGCTGCAAGAGCCCAGTGTGGAACAGAACATGTCCAGCCTTTTAGTGGGATTCATCACACAGCAGGCCTGCTTTTCTAAGGCCTTATTACACAAGTCTAATAACACTACCAATGACAGGTGAAGAACAAATACCATGACCAATCATTGGTCATGTTATTGGTTTTGTGTGCACTAAAAGGTTCTGCGTGTGCTGAAGGTCTTAGTAAATTGGCAGTATTACCCTCCAACGCGAGCACCCACGTACACACCCACACACACACACACACACACACTCACTCACTCATGGCTGTGTGTAGGTAGCAGCTGGTTCTAAGCTCATTACACAGATGCATGGCCACCCACGCACACACCTACGCTCACAGAAACACCTACGCTCACTTATGCAACTGCATCCACACACACGGACTAACAAAGAGGCAAATAAGCACTCAAACTCTGCCAACACTCTCTGTCTTATGTAGACTCAATCGCTCAGTCTGCTAGAGTGAAACAACAAGGAACGCTCATGAATAGCGATCATTTTACTAGATTAACCTTTGGCCTGACGTGGGTTCAAGACTGCAAACGTTCACTGCTAACTATGTTTGCAGCAAATCTTAAATGAACATTCCATTTAGTTCGCCACCAACGACCTTGGGTCGAACAATGCCATCTATCTTATTCGTTGCTTACCTATGATTTTTTGTAGCCATTTTAGTTCGCCGCGTACTATCGTTAGCCAACGTTCGTGGTGAACAGAAAAAAAGTTTGAATATGTTGGCTCAAGTTTGCCGCCTTGAACGCATATCTGGCTTTGCATTCTGAAACACGCACTGACACGTGCCTGCGTACGTAAACTGTGTGTGACCCTACGCCACACACTCACTGTAAGAACAAGAGTATGAATAATCAGCAGATTGGACACTGCCCACAGAAAAGACGCGGTGAACAATGCCAGGGAATTCAGAATTGATTCAGCACCATGGACAGCTCCACTCATACTGGAATAAAGATAGCCTGCCACTAGAACCAACACCATAACGTCGATAAACCCTAACTTCCCTAACCAGCACTCGCTGTTGTCTTTTCATTACATGACGCAGCCTGTTTATTTAATCGGATTTCGACAATCTCTGTAACTCAAACTCGGCGTACAACGACGTTTAAAGAGACCAGACCCGGATTCAATTAACATTTGTCCTTAATTTATTATAAGTAAGGCTCGGCTTACTTCTCTTTTACTTTGCTTTGGCTGTTTGATTGTTTCTCTGAAGAAACAATGCACGTCACATAACAAAGTTTTGTTTTGTTTTTTAGTGCAGCAGTGAACGCTTGCCATGCCATTTATAGTTTATTGATATATTTTCTTGTGGGTTTCGCCATCTGTAAAGATTTTAGAGCCCGTAATCTGACGGTAGCAACAGTAACCACGGCAACTGTGCACCCAGCCTTTTCGTGACTCGTGAGGAAGCTGGAGTTGCAGAGTCACGCTCCGCGGAACTGGAGGAAATCCATACCTAGCCTGCAGCTTTTCCTCTCTCCCTTACTCTCTCCTTCACTGCCATCCCTCTATCCCTCCCTCTGACCACCCGCAGCTGTTTATCAGTGAATCCGTCTACTGTCCGTTTGTTTACATGATAAATGATCTCGTCTATTCGCGTTTTGGGGCCACGAGAGCAGAGCTTACTTTCGAAACTCGATTCGAGTTCATTCTATTCGTTCATTTTCAAGAATTAAAAGGAATGTAACGATTTAAGGCAACCTGCGCAAGGTCGCGTCCAAATAGGGCACTCGCGTTTCTGGCTGTCTTAAAAGTCTGCTCGGCCTTCCGCTCGACCCCCTTGACAACTTTCATCAGTATCCGCCTCTGTACAATGCACCTTCCGAACTCACAGACCGGCCGTTTGTCCGCCCTGCTGCTCGACAGATGTCAGGGGCTTGTGTTTACGGTCCGGGGAAGCGGAACTGGACAGAGTTTCAAATTGGACTGGACAGAAGGCAGAACGTTTCTAGGGTTTTAAAGCAGTGGTGTATGTGCGTGTTAGCCCGGTGCGCCGTTGTTGATGAGCCAACTCTGACGAGATTTTTTAGAGATGCAGAAGAGATTCAGATTCAAAGCTTCAGGAATTGTCGGTTACAGTCCTTGTAGTCCTTACAGATCAATAACAGAGGTAAAACCTCCATCATAAGTCATCAACCTGGTTATAATGGGTATTACCCAGTTCATGAACGTGTAATATCATACATCATCATTCGTATCTGTAGGAAGTCATCCTTGGATAACACGTGCGTGTAGAAGCGTGTGATTTGCAGTGCGTGTAGAAGTGTGTGATTTGCAGTGCGTGTAGAAGTGTGTGATTTGCAGTGCGTGTAGAAGTGTGTGATTTGCAGTGCGTGCAGAAGCGTGTGATTTGCAGTGCGTGTAGAAGTGTGTGATTTGCAGTGCGTGCAGAAGCTGCTTATGAGCACAGATGGGTCTGGATACTCCAGCCATATTGCGTGTGCTGTTTAAAGATGAACAGCATGCTGTTCAGCTCGATGGCCCCTGGAGAGGGGGGGGGGGGGGCACTCTGTCTCTCCTTCCCCTCCGAAACCTCACATCAGGCTCTCTCTCCCTCCCCCTCTCTCCCTCTCCTGCCCCTGTCCCTCTCTTTCTCTCTCCCCCTCTCTTTCCCCTCCCTCTCTTCATCTCTCTCTTCCTCCTTCTCTTCTCTCTCACACAATTCTCCCCCCTCTCTCTCTCCCCCTCCCTCTCTCCCTCTCTTTCTGTCTCTCTCTCTCACTCTCTCTCTCCCTCTCTCTCTCTCTCTCTCTCTCTCTCTCTCTCTCTCCCTCACTCTCTCTGTAACAGTTATCTACATCTTCATATCTGTGGGTCTATTTTTACCTGCTGGGTGAATCTCATTGTCTGGGGCTGTACAGATAGATAATCAAATAAATGTGGCCATTTGTCTTGTACCTGGAACAGTCGGTCATGGCTGTTGTACTTCTGATTTGTGGACTGCATGGTGAAGGCAATAATCAGATTTTGTGAAATGCAGTTTGATATATAAAGAAAATGTCTGCACCACAGAAAATGTGTGTGTGTGTGTGTGTGTGCGTCTATACAGTATGTGTGTGCACATGTGTGTGCCTGCAAATGTGTGTGCGTGCATACATGCATTTATGCGTCTATATGTGTGTGTGTGTGCTTGCGTGTTTATATGTGTATATATGTGTAGGCATGCATATATGTGTGTGTGTGTGTGTGTTTTATCCTTATAGCCTGGCCATTTTACATGCACGCATGCACACACACGCACGTCACAATTAACACAGCGTCCATCTGCTCTCTCTGTTCTTCTGTCTACATTCCTCCCCTGGCTCTGCCAGATCCTCATCTCCAGATTTCAGTTGTTCCTCTTTCTCTCCTCATCGTATTCCTTCCTGTCCCAGCGCTAATTACAGCGCCGCGGTAACAGAGAACACACACTCACACGCACACACACACGCGTATACACATACACACACACCTATACACACACACACACTCCCACACACCCATACGCATATACACTCCCACACGCGTATATACACACACACACACACACACACACACACTCCCACACACCCACACGCATATACACACACACACACACACGCATATACACACACACACATACACACACACTCCCACACACACACACACACACACTCCCACACACCCATACGCATATACACTCCCACACGCGTATACACACACACACACACACACGCGTATACACACACACACACACACACACGCGCGTATACACACACACACACACACACACACACACACACACACACACGCGCGTATACACACACACACACACTCAGCGGGTCTGCAGAGCAGGGGAAACGTGTGAAAGGGTCTCCACACACAGAGCTGCAGTGAGAAACAGCCCTTCCCCCCGGTCCAGCTTTCAGCCACAGACCCACCGCAGTGTGATCACTCACAGGGACATCTCACCCTCTCACCCCGACAACCTCCTCACGTCATCTTCAGAAGTGTTGGGAAAGCTCTCATATTCTAATTATCAAAGTTAAAACCTCCAACTCTGTGTCCTATAAATATATCAGTGCTCAGCTGCCAAAGCTGTGTTAATTCTGGTGTTTAGTGTGACACTGACAGTATGCAAACAGTCCAGTACCTGCCTACAGAAACAGGCCACTGCTTGTGTCATTTGTCCCCTGAAGATTTATTTGCGTTTGACCTTTTCTGAAGCACCTAGGTCAGGTGTGAAATTGGGTCTGACTGCATCGAGGCAGGTGGTGAACCTCAGGGATTGTGTAGCCAGTCAGAAGCAGGGGAGGATGATGAGGTAAGCAGGGGAGGATGATGAGGTCACCGGTGACCAGCCTGGCAGGCTGCGAGTGGAGTCTGTGGTTTAATGGCTGTGTTTCCCGTCTGTAACCTCAGTAACCCGTCAGTAACCCGTCTGTAACCCGTCTGTAACCTGTCTGTAACCCGTCAGTAACCCGTCAGTAACCCATCTGTAACCCGTCAGTAACCCGTCAGTAACCTGTCTGTAACCTGTCTGTAACCCATCTGTAACCCGTCAGTAACCCGTCAGTAACCCGTCAGTAACCTGTCTGTAACCCGTCTGTAACCTGTCTGTAACCCGTCTGTAACCCGTCAGTAACCCGTCTGTAACCCGTCAGTAACCCGTCTGTAATCCGTCTGTAACGGGCTTTGTGCCACCCCAGCTGTCTCGCCTGAGACACTTCTCACAGACACAGATGGTGAGATTCTGCCCTGACAGGAAATGACACAGGAAGTGAGAGGTTAGAGAGGGTTTATCAGGCCTGATAGAGACAGGAGATGACACACTGGAGCTTGCTGGGGTTTAAATGAGACTGCCTGATATCCTGACCTCTGTCTGTGTGTGTATGTGTGTGTGTGTTAGTGTGTCTGTCTGTCTCTGTGTGTGTCTGTCTGTCTGTCTGTGTGTATGTGTATGTGTCTGTCTCTCTGTCTCTCTGTCTGTCTGTGTGTCTGTCTGTGTGTGTATGTGTGTATGTGTATGTGTGTGTCTGTGTGTCTGCCTGTGTGTGTGTGTGTCTGTCTATCAGTCTCTGTGTGTGTCTCTGTCTGTTTGTGTGTGTGTGTGTGTGTGTGTGTCTGTCTGTCTGTGTGTGTATGTGTGTGTGTGTGTGTTTGTGTGTGTGTTTCATATTCATGGAACGAGTCCCCATCTGTGAGTCCTCCTCTCGATGTGAGTTCATCTCCTCTCTGTCTCTTCCTGTGTCCTGGAAAAGGTGTGATGGCACCCTGATTACTGAGAGAGAGAGAGAGAGAGAGAGGGAAAGAGGGAAAGAGGGAGGGGGGGAGAGAGAGAGAGAGAGACAGGGAGCAAGAGGGAGAGAGCGAGAGAGAGAGAGGGAAAGAGGGAGGTGGAGAGAGAGAGAGAGGGGGGAGCGAGAGGGAGAGAGTGAGAGAGAAAGAGGGAAAGAGGGAGGGGAGAGAGAGAGAGAGAGGGGAGCGAGAGGGAAAGCAAGATAGATGGGGCAAAGAGAGAGGAGATGGAAATACAGTGATGGGGAAAAAGAGAGAGAAGATAAGGGAGAGGGAGAGAGGTCTGGTGACTTGGGAGAAAAGAGAAACTCTGGCGCTGTTTAATTCTGACACAGTCTACAGAAGCTTCACGAGCCCATGGACAGGCCAGCAATCAGCTGTCAATCACAGACCGACTGTATTTGAAGCAATAACACACCTTCCTCCTATCTGCAATGGGGCACAGTGATTGGGTAAAATCAGTGAGTCTGTGGACAGACAGTGGCTTGTGTTTGTGGTGCCTCTATACTGTAGACTGCAGTGTGTCGGTTTCTGCCTTCATGTGGGTCTGTTTGCTAACTAGCGCTGCCCCCTGGTGGTGTAGTGAGAAAGTACAGATGAAAGTGCACCAGACTGGAATACACACTTCTGCAATGGCAGAATGCTTCCCATTTTCATGTTTATAAATCCTAAAGCTTGTGTTATATTACACAATATACTAGCACCCCACCCCCAAAAAAATCTAAATGCACAGAGCAGTTTTTCACTGAAAGATTCGGGTAATTTCAGTCGAACAGTTGAGATAGTTGAAATTTGAATTGGTAATTTCAGCCTTTGTGAAGTTTGTCAGTTTGGTTTTGTCATTTTGAAACCCTTGCTGACCTGCTGGTTCTTATGTTCTAATGCGTAATAATGAATCAGGGAAAACTGCTTTGCTGCAGTATCTGAGACTGTCCACTAGATGGCACTCACAACATACTGCTGGGCTTGAAGAGGGGTTCGTATGGCAGACGCCAGTTTGGGAGGGTGACTAAAGGAATGAAGCGCACTGGCCGGCTAACTTTGGGCGGTGGGGGTGGGAGGGGTTGATGGGACTTTCCCAGTTGCATTACACACTGGCATTTCAGGGTTTTCTCTTTGAGGAAAGATTCCCTGGGCTTAATCGGGTGGTATAATCATGAATGATTTCCACAGTACCTTCCCGTTATAACCGTGTGAGTGATCTCCTTCACAGCATCTCTTCATAAGCTTTAAGAGGGCTCGGCACAAAATGAGGCGGGAACTTCTCGGTGAACAACTGCAATTTGTCCTTTTGAGACTTGATTCGAATTACTCTGAAACAAAATGGCTGTTCAGAAATCTCTCTTCACCTGCAGTACCGTCGCAGAATACAGAATAAGGTGCCTCAGCTCAGTCCGACATATCACAAGCCTTTTGACTGGAATACAATCACACTCGAGTTAATTCAATTCAAATCACCCACGCTGGTATGCATGGGAGTCCCTCCCAGCTCCCAGCAGCCTCTGCTTCTCTGCCCTCGTCCCTCACTGACCGAACGACCTTCCCCCAGTCGGTCAGTCAGGCAGATTCACTGGCTCTTTTAACCCTGTGAAGAGCAGGCTTATTTGGAATGTTTCTTCAAGTCAGTGTTCTAATTCAGTGTTCCAGAACACCAAGTAGTGATTGTGACATCAGCATTATGTTTAGTTGAGAACATTCTAGTCACATATTTGTGACCTCACACCTTAAACTGTTTCAAAAAAACATATTGCACCTCAATGCTTCTGTTCAGAGTAGAAGTTGTTTATCTTTGTGGGAAAGGGATGTGATGTGAGTAATAGTTTATTTCTTTCTGCTTTTGCTGCTTTCATTTTCCCTGTTACTTTGATTCGCTCATTCTGGAAGGTCAGACCCAGGCTGGATACCTTCATAGACACATGAAAAAAAATGTCTTTTGGAGTGTCTGTTAATCTTCTGTAAAAAGGTTTGAATCACGGGTAAACCTCAGGTAATGAGTTTATGCAACGCTGAACCCTTATCCTCTGGGAGGCCTTGGCAGACGCAGACTGTTTTCAGTTTGATTGCGCTGTGGAGGAATAGCCTTCCTTTGAGCGGGGCCTGGTGATGACAGAAGGCCTCTCGTGCTCTGAGTTCCTCCCGTTCGGGTTCCTCTCCGCTCCTGTGATGTGCCGAATGAGCCGCAGACCGTGCTGT
This sequence comes from Conger conger, assembly GCF_963514075.1. Taxonomy (NCBI): domain Eukaryota; kingdom Metazoa; phylum Chordata; class Actinopteri; order Anguilliformes; family Congridae; genus Conger; species Conger conger. Next base: position 57,990,636 of record NC_083766.1, read on the forward strand.
GTGACGGGCGCTCTCACACACCAGCGTTACATCACCAGCGTTACATCACCAGCGCCGCCCGTTTAGCGAAGACACGCAGAAATAAAGACATAAATAAAGCACCTTCAGTCAGGTTTTTTTTTTTACTTTCATATCCTCGGTTCCTCGTTTTTCGTGAAGAGAAGTTTGCAGGCTGTGACACAGTTTTAGAGACATGTAGGAAGAGACCCCCCCTACACCCCCCCCCCCCCAACCACCCCCCACACCCCCCTGACCCGGAGGACATAATGAGGAGACTGTATGGGGCTGCTCCTGGATCTCCATGGAAACTGCCAAGACCAATGAATAACGTCCGTATTAAAATGCAGAGGCAATGCAGCCAATGGCGTCTGGCCTTCTTTCTGTGTCACAGCCGGAGGTGGACAGTCCAGGGGCGCAGAAAGTAAAAGTCCTGCTGTGTGTTTCTTGATCTCGGCCAGCTGATCTTGCTAATTAGTTCTACCTCCTGGCTGGAGAATTGTGCCAATTAGCAAATCCAGATGGTTGGAACAAAAAACTGGGGAGGACTTTTACTTTCTGGAGCTGGATTGTCCAGCTCTGGTTCACCACGGGCCAGTCAGTGGACCAGTGGACATTCCCCTGCTCTGAGCCCATTGGTTCTCCCTCAGGCCCATGGGTGGTGACATCACTGCAGAGCAGAATCAATGTGTGTCTCACTGTCACACACACACACACACACACACACACACTAAGGAGACTGGTGAAGCTTACTGTCACACACAGAGGCTGCTGGGTGCTTTTTGTGTTTTATTTTCTTAGGTATGTGGCTTAGGAATGTGTTATTTCCCATTTTCGAAGATGCACACAA